>NW_028243205.1:0-193590 GCF_964263255.1 Lissotriton vulgaris | reverse complement strand
CTGACAACCTGTTTATAGGGGTCGGACTGCCATGAAAAGGCTTTGGGAGAGATGAAGGGGGCAATCAAGACCGACTACCATTTTGTGTGTGTAAAAGGCCGCTTCATTTGAAACAGGTGCACATCACATGTACTAAAACTGGCAACCGCCTTACAAAACTAACACCTCTCTAAACATCGAGTTACCTGACCCCTTAGGTTTGTGTCTCCCTCCACCCTTACGATCCCCTCATGATACAATCCCCCCACCCTGCATATACAGATATACAATTCCATAACATCCTCATGTATCCATTTTTCTCCCCTACATCTTAACTCCAAAACCTGTCAATACCTACAGACCTAGCTGCCTTATTGCAACTGTAACTAAGCCCCTCTAATGTAACTCCAAAACTGTTTTCCCTTTCCCCGCTCCCCAAATCCCCAAACATCATGATAAAGACCTGAACTCCAGCCAAACTTGGCCAACATCAACCAAACTCCGCCTGCACCTGCTCAAAGCGACAAATAAATACAGCAAAACCCCCCTGTGCACCTGTCCCAAACGTCACCACCTAACCATATAATGAACGCCAAATTTCTCCCCCCCCCCGCAGCCCCCTCTTAAGGGTGGGTGGGTGGGACAAGCTGCCAACTTCACGCCCAGCCACCAGGTTACAATACCTAAAATGGTGGCTGGGCGGAAGCGAAGCCCCCTTAAATAGCCCGTTTTGGGCTTGTTGGTATATTTTGGGCTGCCTTTGGGCTCTCCCAGGCAGCCCAATGGCCGCGCCCATGAAACCCCTTCCCCCTCCCAAACCTGCCCGGGGGCAGACCTCGTGGCTTGGCTGCCCCCCAAATCCCCCTTGGGAGGGATGAAGGGGGCAATCAAGACCGACTACCATTTTGTGTGTGTAAAAGGCCGCTTTATTTGAAACAGGTGCACATCACATGTACTAAAACTGGCAACCGCCTTACAAAACTAACACCTCTCTAAACATCGAGTTACCCGACCCCTTAGGTTTGTGTCTCCCTCCACCCCTACGATCCCCTCATGATACAATCCCCCCACCCTGCATATACAGATATACAATTCCATAACATCCTCATGTATCCATTTTTCTCCCCTACATCTTAACTCCAAAACCTGTCAATACCTACAGACCTATCTGCCGTATTGCAACTGTAACTAAGCCCCTCTAATGTAACTCCAAAACTGTTTTCCCTTTCCCCGCTCCCGCTCCCCAAATCCCCAAACATCATGATAAAGACCCGAACTCCAGCCAAACTTGGCCAACATCAACCCAAACTCCGCCACCCAGGGAAAGTGGGGTAGGTGGTTACACCTCTTCCCCCCTTTCCCTGCCCCCCCCACCCCGTCCCTCCGCGCACATCACAGACCCATTACTCCCGTCGCACCCCCAACAACTTTGCCAACACCTCCCGAAGCTCCAACAGGTACAGATCCATTCCAATGCGGGAGAAATGCACTCCGCCTCCTCTAAACATCTCCGGCGCATCATACTTGATGTCCCTGTGCCAGATGCGCGTAAAACCCAAATGACGACAGAACCGCACCATTTCCACGTTTATCTTCCGTCTCGCCTTATCCACCGCCTGCGGCTTCACCGCTCCTCGCCACACTCTGCGTGGTACCAACTCGGTCCAGACCACCGTACACCCTGCCCAACACCTGCGCAGCTCCGCCAGATCCCACTGCATCGCCCTCATCAGCACCAAGCCTGTTTCCTGTACCAGGTCATTCTCCCCCAAATGTAGGACCAACACGTCGGGGCACCGCCCCGCACACTAAACCATTCAAGGTTGTGACCAGCTCTTTCCATCTCATGCCCCCCCTCCCCGACGAAACCACCCTGAACAGATCCGGATTGAACCCCAAACCCTCCCCAAAATAGCTATCTTGTGCTTGCAGCTTCGCCCTCTTCATAAACAAGTGTCCCACAATCCAGATCAACATATCCCGGGATGAGGGTCCCGCCACCGAACCTGAAATTAGAAACATATGTCAATCAACACTGTCCCCCCAATTCCAACACGCGCGCTCCCGCTGGTTCTGCGCCGCGCAAATAGCGTTGATAGCAATCTGATGTCCACCTAACCAAGCGCATGATGGCCCCCCTCCCCTGCCCCCGACGGTGCGCCTCGGACGCCGCCCCTATTCGAAAGGAATGCATGCCAAACTGCCGCCCATCCACTCCCAATCTGGCCAATGACTTCCGCAACACTCCCAACAACTGACGACCCGTCGCCCCCTTCCCATTTGCGTGCTGAAACACCAGACCATTCGCTGCCCCTGCGGCCCTCCATCTCCTGCCCCAAAGCACCGGGCACTCACTTCCTTCTCCCCCCCTTTTCATGGTCACCCAGGCCCCCACACTCCTGTGGTCCGTCTTGGACTTACGCAGCCACAAGCGCACCTCCGACTGCGTCACTTGCACCTCAGCCCAGTCCACGCCCCGTTCAGCCTTAGAGCCCAACAACTCAGACACCCGGTAGGCCCCCGCAAACATCCACACCATCAGTGTCCCGAACAAGCATGCTTCCCTGCCATCCCTGCACACGCGCGGCAGCATCGCCACCACTCTGCCCAACATTTCCACTGACCTCGGCCGCCGCACCGCCCCCCCGCCCGCATTCCCACGCCCAACCCTCCAACATCCTAGACCCCAATTCACCTGCGGTCGGGGCGTATCCCCACAGTAGCTTACCCATGAAACTGATCCCCGCCATCTTACCCGCTATCGTCACTCTCGACAATCCCCTTCCAATCAATTCCAGTAAGTATTGTACCACCTCTTCCTGCCTGTCCCTGCCCGGCGGCCGCCAGCGCGCCCCATTCGCCACAAACTCCCCCCAGGCTGCCACATACGCTGTTCTGGTTGACTCTGCCAAGGATCCTAGAACCAGCTGCAACATCCGGTGTTGCCTATGTACCACATCCGCGCCGGCAGTGGAGTCGGGTCCCGTTCCGCGTCCTTGGATAACCCACGGAATCTCCCCCACTGCGAACGAGACAGAGCGTCCGCAATGTCATTGTCAATTCCTGGGACATGCACCGTGCGAAAAGCAATATCGTGGCGCAAACAGCCTAGCACAAACACTCTCAGCAGCTTCAGCACTTTTTCATCTCTGGCGGACTGGCGATTGACCACATGCACCACCGCCATATTGTCCACATTGAACGTCACTCGACGATGCACCAACACCTCTCCCCACAGCCAGATTGCCACTACCAAAGGGAAGAGTTCCAAAAACTCAATGCTCCTCCCGCCCCCTGACCACTCCGGGGGCCAGTTCTCTGCGCACCACTTCCCGTTCCAGTAGAGCCCGAAGCCATCGCTACCCGCAGCGTCCGAGAAGATCTGCACATCCCACACCAAGTCCACGTCCCGCTGTAAGGGCACTCCGTTGAACTGGTGCAGGAAAAAGCTCCACATCCACAAATCCTCCCGCACCCCCGCCGACACGCGCACGTGATGATGTGGAGGCCTCCGCCCCGCCAAAACCCGGCCAAGTCATCTGCAAAACGTCCTACCGACCCGCACCACCCTGCACGCGAAGTTGAGGTGCCCCAACAGCACTTGCACTTCCAACACTGTCACCTTATTCCTGGCCACAATCACTTCCAGCAGCCCCAGCATCTGTTGCTTTTTGTCCACCGGTAGCCTTGCTTCCATCAATCTTGAGTCGATCTCAATTCCCAAGAATGACAGCGCCGTGCCTGGCCCCACTGTCTTCTCTGGTGCCAGCGGCACCCCCAGGTCCACCATGATCTCCTGAAATCTGTCCAGAGCCACCTGGCAGTTCGTGGAGTCCGGTGCCCCGACCAAGAAAAAGTCATCCAGGTAGTGTGTGACTCCTTGGTGACCCGTGCGTTCTGTAAAAAAACACTGTAGGAACGTGCTAAAACATTCAAAAAGTGCGCAGGACATCGAGCAGCCCATCGGCAGCGCCTTGTCCACATACCAGCGGCCGTGAAACTGGATCCCCAGTAGGCCCCAGCCGTCTGGGTGAACAGGCAGTAGCCGGAAAGCCGACTTGATGTCACACTTGGCCATCACCGCGCCTCTTCCCTCCTTCACCACCAATGCCATTCTACTGAGGAGTACACCACTGTGGCCTCGCTCTCACTGATAAAGTCATTTACGGACCAGCCGTCCGGCCACAACAAGTGTTGTATGAGCCGGAACTGCCCCGCCTCCTTCTTGGGCACTACGCCTATGGGGGACACTATCAAGCCTGCCATCGGCCAATCTTCAAAAGGCCCCGCCATGCGCCCCTCCTGCACCTCCCTGTCCAGTTTAGCCTGTACCACCTCCGGGTGCTCCCGCGCTGAACGCAAATTGTCCGCCCATCGACGCACCCGAGGACCCTCGTATCCCAGCCGAAACCCGTCTTGAAACCCGATCCGCAGACGTTCCGCGGCCCCCGCGTCCGGGTAAGTGCGTAGGGCCGCCGTCAACTTATCCACTCTAACCGGCGTATGAGCCCTTTGGCCCAGGCCCTTTTCCACCCCGGCCGCTTCCCGACGGCTGCCCGCTCCCGGGTCACGCTGCTCCCGCCGCCGCGTGTGTGCCGCCATGCTGCTGTCCGGGCGGGCCCCAGCATCGCAACACAGGGTGCCCATATCTCCCGCACCCTGAGCACTCGTGTCGAAAACGGCAGTGTTCCATGGCACACGCCCCCTTTTTAAAGTCCCAGCAGGGCCCCGCGGTCCCGGGCTGGCTCCTGGCTCCCGCCCCTCCCCTCCTCGGGTGGGGCGCTCTTAAAAGGGCTGATATATTATCGGGAGCCCGCTGGCGGTAAAGATAGTTTTGCCCGACCCCGCCAGACCCATCGTGTGCAGCCACAGATCGCAATCCAGCTCGCCCCACTTTGCCTCCGGGTCCCACGCCATTCTGGCCCTGAACTCCTCGTCGTACTGTGCCCACGCAAACCCCCCCCCCCCAGTAATCTGCGCCTTCCGAATGACGTCCATGTACTTAAACAGGGACACCGACCTCTCTGGGAATTTCTCGCAATACACACTTGCGAAAATCAAAAACGCCGCCGTCCAGTTCTCAATTGTGAGCGGCACCCTCGGGCGCTTCTGCAGCTCGTACTCCTCCTCTTTCGACCCTTCCTTCGACCGAACCTCCCTGTGCAACAATTTCAGCAATTCCACATACTCTCCCTTCCATATCTTTTCTTTAGTGGTCGCCATCAAATGCGCCCCTAACGGCTAAGTGACTCCCATATAAGGAAGTCGTTTAAACTTCAATTCTTTGCTGTCAGGCTTTTTCGCGCCCTCTTCATCCGCTGCTGCGCTGCCCGCTGCTGCGCTGCCCGCTGCTGCGCTGTCTGCATCACCCCCTGCTTCCGGTTTTGCCACTTTCCCCTCCGCCGTCAACCCCGCTGTGCCCCGCCCTTTCCCCCAAGCGCAGCCACATCCGTCCCCACACCCCGGTCCACCACATACCTCCCCTTGCATAACCGATCTTCTGTCCCCACCTCCCCTCCTCCCCCCACCCCCACCGACACCATCCGTGGCGCCTCCCTGAATTTACCTGTAAACAAAGCATCCCCTCGACGCTCCTCGACTCTCCTGTCCGACGCTGATCTGCCTCCCGACTGTGTCCGGGCCGCCGTGGCACCCAGGCCCCGTGACACCTGTAACAAAGAACCAACAACATTACCGGACCCCCGTCCGCCCGGCCCATCTCTCACTTCTCCTTCCTCAACACTGTCTTCTGCCTCTGTCAACTCCACACCTCCCCACCTATACTTCCGGCGCACCGCTGGCGGCGCCGACTGAAACCTGCCAGAGGCCCTCCTTTCGCCTCTGCCCCCACTCAATCTCAAATAGTCCTCCTTGTCGCCGCTCCATGTTTGCTGCTGTTCCCCAAGCCGCTTGGGCCCTGTGGGTGCTGGGACCGGCGAGCCCGCCTGGGGCCTTCTTGAGCCAGCCGCGCCGTGATCCCACATGGTCTCCAGGCTCGCCGCCGGAAGCTCCGCCCTCCCTTCTCCTTGGTGTGGCTGGGCCGCCCCAAGCCGTACCAAGTCTGCTCCCCCTCGCCGGCTATCTCCCTGCAATAAAAAAGGTATTGCTGGTGTGCTGGTTCCCTGCCACTGCGCCGCCCTGCCTGCCCGGCACCAATCCCCCCAGCCCATCCCCGTCCCCCCCTCCTCCTCGTCTTCGCTCCCTGATCCCTTCCTCCCACGACGGAAACACATCAAGCACCTCCCACTCCCGCTCGCTGTCCTCTGAATCAAATAGAAGCGGTGACCCTCCCCCCTATGCCCCTGCTCATCCCCCAACCCCCCCACAACCGTCCCCACCTTGCCCCGCCCCCTGCCTGCTTCCCCCGCCCCTCCCCCCACCTCCCCTTGCACACCCTTCTTCCCAGCGCTCCTGCCCCTCTCCCCTGCCCCCTGCAGGCCCGGCGAGGGGCTCTTATAATGCCTCCTCATGGCCTGGCCTTCCTCCACGCTTCCTCATTGCCCTTTCCCTCCCCCTCTCTCCCCCGCCCGGACCACGCTCCTTCGTCCCTGCCACCCACCCCTCCCCTCCCCCCTCCCGCTCGCCCTGCTCCTCGCTCTCCACCGAGGCCCCGCAACCCCTCCCGGCCCCCCTGCTATGCTCCACAAAACCCGGGCGGCCACGCAACTCCACGCGCGCCCGCTCGACCTTCCTCTCCTGCCGGCCTCCCGCCGCCCCGCCTCCCCGCCCGCCCCCAACTGCTCCATGTAAACGCGGCGAGGCGCCCCTGGCAACGCGCCTCGCCCGCAACCCTCTGTCATCCGGGGCCGCGCTCCTGACATCGGCGCGGCCCTGGAGACTCACCTGTAACTTCTGTGTCTTCCTCGGCGGAGAGCAGGCCAGGACGGCAGCCGCCACACCGAAAGACGCCTGCCTCACCGGCAGCGCCTCCCGCGGCCCCACCAGAAGGTCCATCAGCCCTGCTTCACTCAGCAGGCGGATGGCCTCAAGCACACGCACATCATCCGCGCCAGACATAATGCGAAAAACGCAAACCGACAAGCTGCCAACTTCACGCCCAGCCACCAGGTTACAATACCTAAAATGGTGGCTGGGCGGAAGCGAAGCCCCCTTAAATAGCCCTTTTTGGGCTTGTTGGTATATTTTGGGCTGCCTTTGGGCTCTCCCAGGCAGCCCAATCGGCGGCAAAATGGCCGCGCCCATGAAACCCCTTTCCCCTCCCAATCCTGCCCGGGGGGCAGACCTCGTGGCTCGGCTGCCCCCCAAATCCCCCTTCGTTAAGGGACATGATAATCCCAACAGCGGTGCCGGCCTCTGCACCGCGGTCTTTAGAGATTGCAAATCCAAAAGCCGTCATGTCGGGATCAGTAGATCCTGTAGGAGACGGCGGTCTGTCCCCCCTCTGGCAAAGGTCCAACCACCTGCATCATAGTTTGGCAGTCGGACCGAAGAGCTGTCTGTCAGTGGGACTGCCACCGACGGCCTGTTGATGGCAGTACCACCAACATTGAAATCAGCCCCAATTGTGTCAAAAATACTAAGTTTAAATACTTTGCATGTATACTACATATATTTCTTATACACTTTTAAAAATAAATATCCAATCATAAGTAATTCATTTAATTTTATAATGCATTATTTAAATAGCAAAGTAATTTCAAATAAAGTTTTAATAAATATTATCTATCTATCTATCTATCTATCTATCTATCTATCTATCTATCTACTTTAAAAAATATAAAAATGATAATGTAACAATTATTCATATGTATACATATATAAAACTTCAATTTTAACAATAAGACAAAATTACAATGAACAAACGTATATTACAAACATATCAATCCTAATTTAAATAATAAAATTAACATATATATATAATTTTATTTAATACTCTAAACTAAATATATCTCTATGTTTACAAAATGTAAAACAATATTTTAAAATATTTACATAAATATTATTAACAGTAACAAAAATTTTAATGGAAAAACATATTTTAGAAACATATACAACATATACAATATTTAATCACATTAGTTAAAAAAATATTGGTAAATAAAATAGTTTATAAAAAAACAATATAAACAAAAAATTTAAAAAATGTAAAACTAAACAACAGTAGCAAAAAAAAAGTAACATAACACAAATTTAGGTTTAAGTATTTTTATTGAGACAACATAAAGAGACAGAACATTCATAGCATATACGAAATTAGGTCTCTGTGATTAGGGTTGCATACAAAGCATTGATTGTCCTCAAAGCATCTCAAGTCCAGACCCTTCCACAGCAACCCCTCAAGATATACAGTGCCATATTCAATGAACTGTCCCTCACCCCAAACACCCCCAAACTCCCCCTACCCACCACCCCCCCCTCCCTCGTCCAGTGTGCAGGCCCGCCCCTTGCCCACTGCCCAAATCTCCCTGGATTGAAAAAGGTTAAGCCAGCTGTTATTCAAGAAGGTGGCTCTTCAGGCGTCATAAGCCTTAAAAGGCGTAGGTATCTGGGGCAGGTAATTTCCCTAAATTCGGTGAGCAGCAGCGACCGGAATGGTTGCCATAGGTCGTCAAATTGCTCTATGTTCCCCGCCACCGTGAGCGATAGTTTCTCCATCCCTAATACATGCCATAGTCTATGAAGCCAACCCGTGACAGAAGGGAGTGTAGTAGTGCGCCAGTGTAGTAAGATGTTCTGTACCGCTGACCCCAATGCAATAGCTATCTGTCTGCCCCTACGGGATTTGAGGGGATACACCAACCCGTTCGGGAGGCCTAGCAGTATATATGCCGGAAAGCGCGGCAGCTCGGTATCAAAATGGGAATCAATCTCATCTAGTACTTCCTTCCAATAGGATTCTAGGAGTGGACAGTCCCATAAGATATGTGTTAGCGTGCCCACCTGCCCGCATCCCCTCCAGCAAGCGCTATCCTTACTACGGTCCATCTCATGAATTCTAACTGGGGTATAATACCAATAAGTGGAGACTTTAGTCAGAGTGTCGGTGAGACCCATGTGATATGCTGAGTGATGTGCTCTGTATGAAATCTGTTCACATTCTTTATGTGTCAATGTCCTGCCCAATTCTCTCTCCCATCGTTCCGTCCCTGGATTATAGAGGTGTGAGGCAGGCGGCTGTAGTAGTTTGTACTGGTCCGTGATCAATTTCGCATCCGATGAGCGAGTCATGAGCCACCTCTCATAGGGGAGGAACTGCCTATCTGCTGCGTCTCGCACCTGTGGGTGCAGAGCCCAGTGGAGGACCTGCATGTAACGCAGCCTCTCAGTCTCTTGGAAGGAGTACTCCTGTCGGAGGCGCAGGAAGGGAATGACACCATCTGAGTCGTATATATGGCACAGGGCCCGGCATCCGGCCGTTCTCCAGTGGGTGAAGGCCACTCTTTCAGTGCCCGAGGTGAAGTCCGGGTTATCTACTATGGGCGTAAGGGGCGAGCAGAACGAAGTGAGATTGTAATTGATGTTTGTCGCATTCCATACCCGCAGGGGCACTCTAGTAACAAATGAGGCGTAGAGGTTCGCGGGTCGGTGGGCCCGGCGTAGGAACGGCACTTCCTGTAAAGGCCGGCCTGCCACTGCCTGGTCTTGAAAGAGCCAGTGCTTATATGATTCCCATCTGCTCCATTCTACCAGATAGCGTAATTGTGTGGCTTGAAAATACTTTCGGAGATCCGGAATCCCGAGTCCTCCAGCCTCAGGAGTTAGCAGCGAGAGTGATCTCCTCATTCTGGGTCTCTTGCCCTGCCAGGTAAAACGCGCAAGGTCAGCTTGCATCTGTTGGATCCGCCCAACGGGCGGCTGGAGTGGTAGAGCTCGGAAGAGGTACAGAATCTGGGGCAGAACCGTCATTTTAACCGCAGCTATTCTGCCCAACCAGGAGATGGTGCTACGGTTCCATCGTCCAAGCTCCTCTTTAATCTTCTTGCCCAGAGCGGCATAGTTAGCTGTGACCAAGGTGGGGGCCAGCTGGATTCCCAGTTAAGGCACAAGATCTGTTGACCAGAGCATGGGGAACATGCCCTGCAAGTGTGCCCTAGTGGCTGGGTCAAGGGACATGTCTAAAGCCACTGATTTCCCCATGTTCATCTTAAAACCTGCGACGGCTGCAAAGGAGTCTAATTCCCCAATGCATGCTGGGAGGGCAGTACTCGGTTCGTCCAACAATAATATTATATCGTCGGCGTAGAGGCTTATGGTGTGAGTGAAGCCTCCGAACCGTATCCCGGTCGCTGCCGGATTCATGAGTATCCGTTGGGCAAGGGGCTCCATATGCAGGGCGAAGAGCAGAGGCGAGAGTGGACACCCCTGTCTAGTGCCTCTCTCGATGTCAAAGCTCTGTGAGCTGTATCCGTTCACCCGCACTACCGCCGTTGGAAGTTTATAGCAATTGAGTACTAAGGAGTGAAATTTCTCTCCAATGCCTGCCTTCTGCAGGACCTTTTCTAAATAAGGCCAATGCACCCGGTCAAACGCCTTTTCGGCGTCCACCGCCAACATCATCCTTTCCCCTGGGATCCGGGAGGCCTTCTCAATGAGGTAGACGATCCTTTTGGTGTTGTCCACCGTTTGCCTCCCAGGAACGAATCCTGCCTGGTCCAGTTCTATAAGGCCTGGCAGGTGGGGGGCCAGTCGGGCAGCAAGGATACCCGTATATAGTTTAAGATCGATGTTTAGGAGAGATATCGGCCTGTAGGAGCCGCAGAGCGTCTGGTCTTTCCCTGGCTTAGGGATGACTGTAAGAGAGGCCCGCAGGAGGTCAGGTGGGATAGCCCCCGGGGTCGCAAATGAGTTGAATAGACAGGTGAGGATTGGAGCCAGCAATGCACAGAATGTTTTATAAAATAGGGACGTATATCCGTCTGGACCTGGAGCCTTGCCGTGTTTAAGTTTGCCGATAGCGGAGATCACCCCCTCAATTCGAATGTCACTATCTAGATGTTCGGACTGCGAGGGTGCCAGGGATGGGAGGGTGACGGAGTCTTTGTACTCCGTCATTGCAGGTTCGTTCGGGGGGTCCCCTGAATATAGATCAGCGTAAAACCTTCGGAAGGTTTCAGCTATTTGGGCATCTTCCGAGACCATCGTCCCGGTGGGGTCAGAGATCTCCTTCACCATTTGTTGCTGGCGTTGCACCCGAAGTCTATTTGCCAGTAGGCCACCACAACGGTCCACCCCAGTATAATAGGCATGACGCAATCGCAATGCTGTGTATTCCGCAGGGTCCATATCTAGAGCCGTCAGGAGTTTCCTGGCTCCCTTGAGTTGCTTCCACACCCGGGGCGCCCCTGTCCGGCGGTGTATTTGTTCGAGTTCGTGGACCCGTTGAGTGAGTTCCTCCCTTTTACTCTGCCTTTCCCTATTTTCAGCCGACGCAATGGCTATAAACTCTCCCCTAAGTACCGCTTTCAGGGCAGCCCATTGTGTCGCCAGTGTGGTGTCGGGGTTATCATTGTGGGACAGATACTCCTGAGTAACCTCTGTTATGCGTTTAACCACCTCTTTCCTGTGCAGTAGAGTGTCTCTAAGACGCCAAACCCTAGGAGGGCAAGTCATCGGTGGCAGGCTTAGTGTAGCGAGTACCGGTGCATGGCCTGATATGGAAATCACCCCCATCTCAGTTGTCGAGGCCAACGCCTTTACCTGGGTCGTCACCAAGAGGTGGTCCAGTCTTGCATACGTCTTATGCGCATTGGAGTAGTATGAGTACTCCCTGTCAGTTGGGTGCATACAACGCCAGAGGTCGTGGAGGTCCGCTTCCGACAGTTGTGCTTTACATCCGGCTGAAAATTCCCCAGTCTGTGGGTTACGCTGCGTCGATCTATCAAGGGTCGAATCGAAAACCATATTAAAGTCGCCCCCGATGATAATGTGTCTGTCCTGCGAGGCAGTAATATCCACCAACGCTGATCGTAAGAACTGCTCCTGTTAGTCGTTGGGGCTATACAGGGATCCAACCGTAAACGGGAGTCCCCCAATTTTAAATCTGTAGGCCAGCAATCTGCCTTTGTGCTCTGCATGTTTGTGAAGGACCCCCCCCTTGAAATGTCGCACCACTAGGATTGCCACTCCCGCGGTCTTAGTGTTGCTGGAGGAAAGGAATTTTGTCGGGAATTTATGGGAACGTAGCCTATGGGAATCGCTATGTAGCAGGTGGGTCTCTTGAAGAAGACAAATATCTGCTTGTGTGCTCTCCAATAAAGACAACACTGCCCTCCTCTTAACTGGGTTATTGAGGCCTCTGACATTTAGAGTCACTATCCTAAGAGACGTGGGAGGCATGTGAAGTGGTGAAAGTTAAGCAAAAAATACCTGCCTGAGCAGGGCAAAATGTATGTATGCCGTTAGCACGGCCAAGACCTGCATAATGCACTGGACGAACCCTCCCTGTCCCCCCATTCCCCAACTCCCCTACCCTCAACCAAACTCCCCGACCCCCTCTCCCCTGCAAACAACCCGCACACCCCTCCGCTCCCACCCCTCCCGCACTCAACAAGTCCTAGGCCGGTCTTCAAGGGACAAGTCTGTGGTGAGTCACTAAGGTGGACGTCCAGCCACTACACCCCCGCCCTCCACCCCCTTCCCCCAGAACCCTAAACCTGCAATGCAAAATAAGCTGTGTTGATCTACCCCCGGAGTCGACTTAGGCTGTCATAGCGACATCACTCAAGGTAGTGTGTCCGGCCCGAACGGCAGGCGAGTCTGGACGGGCATAAGAAACAGAGGACCGGCGCTCAGAGACCCTATGCCAGCCGTCCCTGGTGGTGCGCCTTCTGCGTGGTGTGTGCGGTTCTTCGTCCGTCGCGGTGATACTCAGCACCTCGCAAGTGTCCTGGAGCGATCGGGGCTGGTGTAGGACGCCATTCCACCGGAAAATGAGACTAAAGGGGTGTCCCCAGGAATACTGTGTCTCATGGGCTCTCAGAAAGTCTGTTGCTATTTTAAATGTTCTGCGTTTTTGCAGTGTAATCGCTGATAAATCTTGGAAAAGTGCAACTGGATGCCCACAGAATTGGAGTGATTGTTCTTTCCTCGCTTCACGCAGGATTCGCTCTTTAAGTGGGAAGTCAGGTAGGAAGGCCAGGATATCCGGCGGGGGCGCCGAGGACCGGTGCGCTATGCCCACCCTATGCGCCCGGTCGATTCTGACAGGGAAGTCCTCCAGCTCACCTAGTATCTCCCTAAACATGCTCTGCAAATATCCTGCAGTGTCCTCTCCTTCTTCTTTGGAAGGTAACCCCCGGACTCGGATGTTATTCCGGCGGGACCGGTTTTCAAGGTCCTCCGTGTGGGCCTGGAGGTCCAGCTGCTGCTCTCTCAGTCGCAGCACATCCTGCTGTAGATTCCCGACCTCTTCATCCCTCGAATGTCCGTTTTCCTCCATGCTGGCCACTCTTTCACCTAGACTATCAACCTCTCGCCGCACCTCTCGGACTTCTCTGGCCACTTCCTGCTTTAGAGTCTGAAAATCATCCCATAGAGAGCTGAAAAGAGCTTCCAGGAAGGACCTAGTGACCGGTGGTTCTCCTCCTCCTGCCTCTGGCGGGCTTCGCGAGGGGCCCGGTGAGTGTTGTCCTTTATCCTGTTTCGATGACCCCTCGTTTAGCATCTCAGGTAATGTCCGTTCTCCTTTCTTCCCCCCCTGTTGCCGGCCATTATAGAAGCAAAAGCTGCTGGGTGAGGCCTGTCGGTTCTTCGGCCCTTAATGATAGCCAGCAGTTTTCCGGGGTCGCTGGCAGTCCGGAGAGACCTCCCTGTCCTCCACCGACTTTCAATCCGACCTCCTTGGTGGGCGCCGTAGGCTGTCTGGCCACGTCTCAGATCACAGGTGAGCTCGAGTACACGCTGCGTGTAGATTCAGTGCGGTGGCCGATTCTGCCCTCTGACTTGCCACGTGGCGGACCGCCCTGTCTTGTGGGGCACCAACCCGACGGCGATCTTCGTGTGATCTGCACCGCCGCTTATCGAAACTGTGTGGGCTGGGTACTCGCTTTAGCCCCTCCGCTGCACTTGGGCCACTCCTTGTTAGCTTCTCCCAGCTGGGCTCTGTGCAATTTTAAAGGCCGCTCCGGCCGGCTGCCATTGCTCCGATCATCGTGGGCCTCTATGGGATGCGTCTCTCTCAGGCTCCTATGGATAGCAATCTCACGTCTCCGCCGCCTCCGCCGGCTGCCGTCGCTGAACCAGCGTGCGTTCCACGCCCCAGCTCGTTCACCTCGGGGCCCTCGTCCGTCGCCTCAAGTTCGAGGCCACCCTCGGTAACACACCTGCTCCGTGCGTTGGCTTAGACCGGGAGGCCTTGCTGCTGTGCTTGGTCGTCGAGGTGCCCTGCCCTTCGAACACCGTGGAAAATATGCTCCACCTCCATCTCGGACTCTAGGCCATTCCAACTTCGAGGGGCCTAATGAGTGTTGACATTTTTTCTGCGTCACAACCGGCACTTCATTCGGCCATGTTCCGGCGAGGCCGCACTTGCCGGGGTTTCTAGTCCTTCTCTGCAACCATTTGGCCTCGTCGCTTCAGTGGACCTGTGTCCCCTCGACCTCCCTGCTCCCACCGGCTCTGCACCTCTCCTCCGTCGATGGCAGACGCCACAATCACTCAGTGCGGTGCAGGAATCTGGGCAACTCCGCCCATAGGCCGCATCCTCGGCCTCTTGTAGAAGCTCCCGGCAATTGGGAGGGCCTCTGCAATACGTCCGGTCACCTCCGGTTACTTCGCAGTCTCCGGGCCGCGGTCTGTTGTTCTGCGGAAGCCTCTACTGCTCAGTCGGCCGATCCGCTACTCCAGATCTGCTGTGGGCTTGGTTACTGTGTCATCCACTGCTCCGGCAGGCCTCGGGCCGCAGATCCCCACGTCTCTGGCGTCGGCTCCGGCCCGCGCCACGGAGCCTCGCCTGCGCAATGCCCGGGGCGGATGCCAGCTCACAATGAACTACCGGCAGCACCACCGCCTCCGCTGCAAGTTTTAGGCTGATAGGGGGGAGATCGGCATAAACACAGGGCTTAGGGGTCTAGGGTCTGGGGAGCTCACAGAGAGTGCGACCGCTCACCCCGCCATCTTGGCCACGCCCCCCCATAACACAAATTTAAACAAAAATAGGAAAAGTGTTTAACTTTGCAGGCATTACATTTACTATTCACACTCCAGCATAAGCTATAACATAGAAAGGCCCACCTTTGATGTAATTCGGAACCCTTCCGAAAGGTCAGAGGCTTTCCGACCGACATCTTTGGTTTCAATTACTACCGCCGTATTACAAATATAGTGGCCATAATTGAAACTGGCACAACATTCCATCTGGCTTCCGACGGACTCCAGGAGCCTGTCGGCCATTCGGAACCTTCAGGACGGCATTTCTGTTGTTGGGATTACTATGTTGGTTTCCTACAGGCTTTTCATGTCGGGCTGTCTGACATGAAAAGCCTGCCATAAAGCAATTTTGAGGGCCCCTAGCAGGACCCCTTACCACAGCAACCTCCGGTTGGGGTCCTGGGTGGGGTACCATAGGTGCTCCCCCCGTTAATCCCTGCAAACCCTGTTAACCTCAGGACAGGCCCTGCACCTAACTCCCCACGGGTGGCCAACTGGGTCAGGTGCAGTAGGGGTTGGGCTGCAGGTCCAGGTCTCCGGCCAATTCCAACTCACTGGAATTGGGTGAACCCCCCATTGCAAATGACCTACAGTCTGACAAAGGCTGTTGGCTACATGATCTGATCTATACCCAGACCATTGTATTTTGTAAGATATTTGTTTGGTACTGTGGTACTGTAACTGGTATCAGTAAGTCTGCACCACAGGGTGTGAAGCACTGAATACCATGGTACCGGATGCTGGTACAGTTATACCACCACCCTGAAAATAAATTGAATTTTTTAATTTCAATTATTGGGGTTCCCTGTGGGACCCTTCCACATGGCTTGGTGGTGAGGGTATGCCCTCCCTGTCCACTTGTTGGCTTTTTCATTTTTTTTTCAGGAGACCCAGACTGAATCCAAAAGTCCTTTAATGGCAGCTGCAACATTCTGGGCACTATTGGTGCCAGCCAATCAATTTGCTCAGTACTGTGGTACAAACATGCCTGATGGGGGGAAAAGCTCTGTCCATCAATTAGAAGATCATGATTTTAAAACATTTCGGCACTTTTGGAGTCCTGGAGAATAGGAACTGAGGATCTAATACACATAATCTGTATTTGCCCAAGCTTAATTGACAAAAGGCGAGCTTTATTTCGAGCTAAATGGAACCAGAAGGGCATCAGGACTTGCAGGCAGGCTGTCAAACTGTGTTTTAACTCAGAATGAATTACTTTAGTTTAAATACTTTGCAACTAGGCAATAGAATACAAGTTACTTGTAAGTACGCTTAGAATTACTTTCAGGGTCAGTGCTGGGCTAAAAGATGCAGCACTGAGTTCTCTCCTGAAAAAAGATCAGTAAATCGGAATTTGTTGTTCGAATGATTTTAGGTGAATATTTTAAGTTCGAAAACTCCACACTTTTGATGAATTTCCAAGTGAAACCATTCAATGTTAACCTATGGAAGGAAATTCAAGTTACTGGTAAGTATGGTTAGAATCACTTTTCAGGATCAGTACTGGGTTCAAAGATGCAGCACTGAGGTATCTTCTGATAACAGGTGAGTAAATCTGAATTTGTAGTTCGGCTGATTTTAGAGGGTCCCTAGGATCAAACTAGCCCACTAGGTACCTCCAATAAGCGCCACAGAGCTGTGTTGTAGAGAGGTGTAAATAGAGACTTGGCCTCAGAACACCTGTCAGCAATGCATCTCCCTGGCACATACTGGAGATACCTGTTGGGCTATTTGGCCCTAATGGACCCTCAGTATTGAAAGATAATTAATTTCCCAACTTAAAACCCACAACGGGGCACAGTGGTGAAGGAAGGGGATGTGGCCTGAGGTGACATGCCTGCAAACATGCCCTGTGGGCGTTTTAAGTTAGAGAATTAATTCCTCCTCCATCCTGTGGGTCCCTGGGGCCCAACTAGCCCACCAGGTACCTCCAGATGTTCAGATATGTGGCAATCAACTGTGTATAAGGGAAGGAACTCGCACATCAACAATAATGTATTTATTTTAATACTCGAATAAATAAAAAAAATCAAATTGCACCTTTAAAAAAAAAACAAGGATAATAGGGGTTTTGGGTGGGGAAGTGTATTAAAATTGTGGACAGAAACTGTACACAGTAACCAATAAATATACTTGTTTTAAAAAATAAAAACAAGGTATTTATTTTAATACTCGTATACTAAAAAAGAGAAAGAATTAAAGGAAAAAGAAAGAGAGAATACGTATGAGGATATAAAAACGAAACTAAAACAGTTTAACAAGTTTCACGTTTACAAAAACACATGCGCAAGTTAAACCGTGGAAATGTGAGCACGTGTCAACTGAAAAACGTGGCAAAAAAATGGGAGGAGCACTAAATTGGTTCCATAGTGACTTGAATAACCAAAAGGTATATAAACCACACCCACAGGATGAATAATTTTACTTTCTTGAGTGTTTTAATTACGGGTGACCAAACTATGAGCAAGATAAAGTTTACGATCGTCGGATTCATCTTCAGTTTATCGTCCATTTCCTCAGAGGGAACATTAAGTTAATGTATATATATATATATATTTTTTTTATTTTCCCTCATTTGCCGTCTCGCCACTCATTTCTTCTATCTTAGTCCACCACTGGGCTTTTTATCTCATAAGCTAGTTAGAGTATTGAGGCATAAACTACACCTATTTTGAGTCAGGTCATTCATGGAGCACCCTTTTTTGGCCATCTGACTCACCAGGTGTGTCCAACTCTTACTCCGTTTTTCGACCTGAGGTCCCATACAATTAGTACCAGCGAGATAGGCGCGGGCTTAATCATCGGAAAATCATACCCAATAATATAAAATCAACCAAAAACTGCAGGAAAAGGTACCCAAAATCCTCGATTTCTCTTAGTGTAGTCTAAAGTATCAAGCTTAGCCACATACCTCATAGCTAAAATCCAATCCATTAAATTAGGGCTGGATGGAGAGACCCACAATTTACATATCTCTCTACGAGCTAGCAGCATAGCATAAAAAGTAAATCTTACATTATCATTCATACATTTATTTTCTAAATTATATCTCCCCGTTATTATAAATTTGGGGCTTACCTCCATCCGCAGATTCAGAGTTTTGGATAGACAATTACTTACGTCCAGCCAGAATTGTCTTATATTTGGGCAAAAAACGAACATATGTAGATCATCCACATTTGGGGTCTTGCATTTCAGACACCCCACAACTCCACCAGTTTTAAATATGGATAATCTACGAGGGGACCAATATCCCCTACGGATAGTAAACAAAAGATTCCGCCTTAAATTTGCAGGTTTAACAATACTGTAGAGCATAGACATCGTTACTTGCCATTGGTTCTCCGTTGCAATCTTCGGCAAGCATTCCAACCACAGGGCCTCCGGGAGAACTAATGGTCCATCTTCCATTTCAGGTATCCTCCAGTACCATGTGGCCACTTCCTTCTTGAAGGTCCCTATCCCCAGCTTCAACTCAAAGTCATTCTGAGTCCCAATCACATTTTCCGAATCATTTGCCCAACTCTGAATCTGTATATACTTATACCTTGAAAAAACCTGACCCCACAATTGCTGACAGAGGCTCCAAGACAACAATTTACCATCCTGGAACAAATATTTCCATCTTTGCAAACCATCCTCTTTTTTCACTGAAAAGCCAAAGCATCCTTTGTCCAAAGTGGAGCTCCAGGAGAATCCCATATTGGAGCCATATAACTAAAATAAGGCAATTTCAATGTTGTTCTTATTTTGTACCATACCTCCGCCAAGTCCCGCAAAACCTTAAGTCTCACCTTTTTGAAAAATTTAGGATCTGCAAAGCTTATATAAAAAATCAAAATCATCGAATCCGCTACTTTTTAGCAGCACACCAAATATATCTCCAATCGTGGATTTAGTTAGGGTACCCAACAATATCCGTTCTTTAAACAAAAAGCCCACGCATACAGTTGTAAGTCTGGTGCAGCCAGACCACCTTTGTTAGTTCTCCTCCTTAACTTTTTCCATGATAATCGTGCACCTTTTGATGCCCAGATAAATGATGCTACCTCACTCTGCAATTTAGCCAACCATTCTTTTCTAAATCCAAGTGGGATAGTCTCAAACAAATACGTAACTTTTGGTACAATCACCATCTTCACAAGATTAGTCCGACCGTATAATGACAAAGGGAGATTCATCCATCCTTTTAAAGTAGCCACAATTTCTTTCTTGATCTTAAAAAAATTGACGTTTAGCAAGATCTTCAATCTTTTGAGTTATGCTGATCCCCAGATACCTCATTTCAGATTTGCTAATTACCCCTTCTGTACTTAGATTCCAAGCCATTATCTCAGTTTTATCCTGATTTATTTGATAACATGAAACATTTCCAAATTCTTTCGTTATTCTCACCAAATTGTCCAAGGAATGATGTAAATTAGAAGAATAAATAATAATGTCATCCGCATATAGGCCCAGTTTTTTTGACCAATCCCCAGCTACAAAGGGAGGAATCTCTTCTGAGGCTCTAATTCTACAAGCCAGTGGCTCTATATATAAATCAAAAGCAAAGGCGATAATGGACATCCTTGTCTAGTACCACGCATTACTTTTATGGGGTGAGTAAGAATTCCATTAACTAAAACACGTGATGTCGGGGAACAATACAGAGAAGAGAGATTGAGTAAAATTCTTTCCTAAGTTAAGATATTGTAGAAGGGCTTTCAAATATGTGAAGTTAACTCAGTCGAAAGCCTTGGAGGCGTCTAATGCAAACACCGCCAAGGGATACTTATAACTAGAAGCCATATCAATTGTTCCAATCAAAGTGAAAGTAAGTTCCTTCAAATATCTGCCCTTAATAAAGCCGTTTTGGTCCTCGTGAAATAATTTCTGAATAATCTTACCAAGTCTGTCGGCTAGAATTTTTAAAAAAAACTTATAATCACAATTCAAGAGTGATATTGGTCTATATGCATGTAAGCTGCTGGGTGATTTTCCTGGTTTAAGTATCAAGGAGATTGTAGCCTCATTCCAAGAACTAGGTATAGTTACCTCCCCCTTGAAAACTTGATTAAATAATTGGCACAGTGTAGGAGAAATTACATCAACTAAGGTTTTATATACTTCAGCCGAGAGGCCATCCGGACTGGGTGCTTTCCCTCTTTTACTATCTTTAATCACTTTAAGCACTTCGTCTAGCGTGATTTCCTTATTTAGTATTCCCATCAAATCATCAGAAAAAGGTTTCAAGAGATGTAACCATTCTTCTATTTTAGCTTTCCTTGGATGAAGGTCTTCTGTGTAAACATTTGCAAAATAGCCATGAAAAGCATCCGCTTTTCTTTTGCTATCTGTTATGATTTCTCCTGAATCCACCTTTTTGATTTCTTTTATTTGATTGCGCACTAAGTCTTTTTTTGCTTTCCACGCTAGTAATTTACCACAACCTTCTCCATATGAAAAGTGAGCTAACTGGCTAGCTTCCCATCTCTCTTTAACTCTTTATGAAAGTACTGCTGTAAGTTCTATTTTTAAGTCCTGGAGCTTATTTTTAGCTTCCTCCTCTGCTAAATTACCTCCTAATCCACTTCCCCTACCTTCCCAAAGTCGTATTTCTTTTTCCAACTCTAGAATCTTACTATAATAAAGTCTCCTCTTTTTAGCACCCTGAGCTCCCAATCTCCCTCTCAAAAATGCCTTACATGTATCCCAGACTATATATTCTTTAGCTGATCCTTCATTTACATCTAAAAAAAATTGTAGCTCGATTCCTAAAGTCTGTAGAGAGTCCTCATCCAATAAAATGGTGCGGTCCAGCCTCCAGATTGGACTCCAACCCTCTGTTCCTAATACTAAATCTACACCAACCGCTGAGTGGTCTGACATATGTGCTCCCAGGTAAATCACTTTCGTAACCCGATTCTTCAACCTAGTATCTAATAAAAAGAAATCTATTCGTGAACTATGATTATATTTTTTATTGTAAAAAGTCAATCCTGGCTGCTGACCTGCCTTCAATCTCCATATATCGCATAGACCTTGCTGGGCCATAATTAATCTTAACGTAGCTGTCATTTTACCATTCACCACAGCCCGATTATTTCCTGTCCTATCTAAATATCTGGAGACACAAAGGGACACCTTTCTTGACATTCCTGAAGCCACTGACAGTGACATTATGTCACTTTTAAACAACATGAAAACAGGCTCCCCCCTTGATCCCCTTGATCTGCTTCCTGCAAGACTAACGACCACTTTGAGCAAGACACTATGCCCAATCATTTATAAAATCTTGAACCTCTCCTTCAAAGAAGGGCAACTCCCCCAGCAATGGAAAGAGGCAATAGTGAATCCTATACGGAAAAACTCAGCTTTACCTTGGACGGAACTTTCCAACCTCCGTCCCATCTCTCTATTACCCTTCCTGAGCAAACTGGCTGAGAAACATGTTAACATCCATGTCTCCAGCTTCATAGAGGCGACAGGGGGCCTGGACCATTCACAATCTGGGTTCAGGCCCAACTACAGCACTGAATCGGCACTCCTCTCCGTGACCGACAACATCAAGATGTCACAGGATAGAGGAGGATCAATGATTCTGGTGCTGTTAGACCTGTCGGCCGCTTTTGATACTTTGTCACACAACATACTTCTGGGCCGTTTGCAGGGAGTGGGTATTGGAGGACAGGCTCTGTCATGGCTGGAGAGCTTCCTTTCCGGGCGATCACAATCTGTCAGCTTGGGCCCCTATCGTTCCACCTCAAGGGTGCTCACGAAGGGGGTGCCACAGGGCTCTTGCCTAAGCCCCACATTGTTTAATGTGCACGTGGCCCCCCTCGCTGAGATTGTGAGGAAGTATGGATTCACACCGGTGTCTTATGCTGACGACACCCAACTCCTCTACCCTTTCCATTCTCCTAACTCGGATGTTAAGGAAAACTTTGCTGAGGGCATGAGGGCAGTGTCCAATTGGATGGCCTCCAACTGCCTCAAATGCAATGTCGGGAAGACGGAGGTAATGCTTTTTGGGAAAGCTACCATACTCTGGACTCCCGACTGGTGGCCTCTGGACCTGGGACCAGTACCCTGCCCAAAGCTGACCGTAAAAAACTTGGGTGTGAAGCTAGACCAAAATCTAACCTTAAAGGAACATGCACATTTCATCTCTGGAGCATGCTTCCGCACCATTGGCCTGTTAAGGCGAGTCTTCCCTCTTTTGCCTGATACGCATAGAAAGACCCTTGTACAGGCCCTGGTGATAAGCCGGCTGGATTACCTTAACGGGCTTATGATACTAGCTAATGAGGATGCTTTAAACCGGTTACAGGTGGTCCAAAACACGGCGGCAAGACTAATCCTGAACGCTCCCACAAGAACCCCGTCCAAGCCCCTTTTGAGAGAACTCCACTGGCTACCGATATGGCAACGTATTAAGTTTAAAATCTGCTGCACTGTCCATAAATGCCTTTTTGGAGATTGCCCCAAATACCTGGCCCAAAAATTCCAGTTCTATAAACCTGATCGCCCTCTTCGATCAAGTAACCAACTGTTATTAAAATCCCCGCTCATTAAGAAGACCAAGCAAGGTGGCCGAGCCCTCTCCCTTATGGGGCCAACTTTGTGGAATAAACTGCCCCTTAGTCTCAGACAAAACACCAATCACATATCCTTCAGGAAAACGCTCAAAACAACCTTGTTCCTGGAAGAATAATGGCCCATAGCTCATCTACAGAGGTACAAACCTTACCATCCCGGCGTGCAAAGCGCGGAGATACCCCATTGGGGTCGATTCTCGGTCCATAATACCCGACTACTACCAGAACTTCCCCTGCCACTCTTATCTTGACAATCGCACATCTACCTCTTTTATCTGCTAACTTCTCTTCCAAGGCAATATCAACCCCTTTCCTAAACAAAATTGCCACCCCTTTCGTTACTAACTCTTGGGGTGTAAAAACAGCATTAGCAATCCATTTCTGTGCAGTAAAAATCTCCTTACTTTCTTTTCCAGTTAAATGGGTCTCTTGTAGAATAATCACATGAGCAAGGGAATCCTCTAAATATTTCAATATCAATTGTCTCCTAGTTTTTCCCCGTAGGCCATTCACATTCCATGTGAGGAACCTTAGCTTCTTAGTTTTAGCCCCAATCATATAAACTAGCCCATAGTTCCCTTCCTTTTTGGTGGCAAAGATGCTCCTGAGGATTTTTTTCTTTTTTGCTCCCCCTCCCCTCCCGACTCCCCATTACCACCCCCTTACCCCTGCCCCTACCCCAAACCCCCCCTGTCCCGCCTCCCACCCTGGAAAACCCAACCAAAATTCCCATGACCTAAACCTAGGCCAGTGGATGTCACAGTAGCGGTGCCCCTATTTTTTTTTCTACAATAACTTAGTGAATATTTATTGAGTGCTTAAACAGTAATCTGACCTATCTAATACTATTATATCCGCCACAAAGCGCCAACAAAACGACCTCCAAAGCGACTTGCTACATGCACATGCAGCGAAACTTGTGCAGACAGGTAAATGCCTCCTCAAATCCACTTAAGGATCAGTTACCGATAAACACCCCAGCCGGGCCCCGCCGCTGTTCCTGACATCCGCGACCTGCTACCTAGCTGGCCTCCATGTTTTCCCCCCTCTCACACCAAGTTAATGTATATATTGTAATATATAAAAGCTTACGCTCCCTCCAGAGGAGTTGGATGTATGTCGACTTGGCCTGGGTGTAGTTGGTGCAGTGGGGCTACGCGGATCATCACAACGTGGGGGGAATCTACGCACCCTGCACACTTTGGGTAGCCCCACTACGCGCCGCCCGCCTCCCTCCCGCCCTCTTTTAAATTTCCTGATAATCTCTAAAACCATAATAAAAGTAATGAAAAAGACTTACCAGCAACGCGGCGTCCCGGGGCTCTCTCTTGCTGCTTTATCGCAACTTCTTCCTGACAAATGCGCAAGAACGGGCACTCGCGCATGCGCATTTCTGGTGAGAAATGCGTATGCACGAGCACCAGCGCATGCGCATTTGTCAGGAAGAAGGTGCAATAAAGCAGGAAGAGGGAGGCCTGGGACGCCGCATCTCTGGTAAGTCTTTTTCATTACTTTTATTATAGTTTTAGAGATTATCAGGCCATTTAAAAGAGGGCGGGAGGCGGGTGGCGGGCAACTTCGCTCCTCCACGGCGTGTGCGTAGCCTGCCTACTAAGCTTACTTTGCGGATTGCGAAGTAGGCAACACTACGCACACTCCGTGGATGGAGCGGAGCACTGCGCCCAGGGTTTATGTCGACAGAAGGAGGAAAGAATTTAAAAGAGAGGTAAATTAATGGTATAAGTTTATGCTTTATATATTTTTCTAATGCAAGTATATAATTATGATTTCTAAATGTAGTGTGTAAAAGTATAATTGTACTTTAGAAACAAAATGACGTAAGAACAGTTCATGTTTTATCGTTGCGAATTGAAACAAATAAAAAAAATGCTCCTGTAATTCTCTTTTTCTTCTAGAGTGAAAATGGGTTTATCAGTATGTATATTGTGCAGTACTGTGATGTATTTTCACTCATGAGGAACTGGAGGTTTATCGTTGCAAGCAGAAAAAAAATATTAATGTCAATTAACAAATAATAAAATAATCCTTTTTAACAGTCACAATGTTTTCATAAAGAGTAATTGAAAAGAAATGTACAACAAACAAAAAAGAAAGATCAAGTAGTGAGGGAGTGTTTGTAGTAGCACTTCTATTCTACCTTATCTAAAAGTAAATCATGCCCTCTTATATTAATTAGAATTTGGGGCAACACTTTAAAAAAGATTTGAATAGAAAATAGTGTTTGCGGAGAAAAAAGGGAGTGTGTGCATATTTATATAGCGCGTAGTCGACCCAAAACGATATCAGCAATTTACCTGTGCCCCGTATTACAGTACATTTTCAGGCAGGCGTAGATTACGTCATTTCTCTTCAATAACAGGATGTGGACGCGACTCAGAGGCTCAAACACTGATTTCCAGCACCAAGTTTGACAGTGTACGTGAATAATCACATACATATATATTTTAGCTGCCCTTCAAGTGCCAAAAACTGCATCCTAAAGCTTTCATAGCCCTGTATTACTACAGCTACAACACTCCACTGAATGTACAATAAAAATTAATATTCGCAGAAATACGTCATGTCCACCATCTTTTATGTGTGCAACTATGGATGAATATAGGGTCAGTGATACCGTCCGACCCGTACCTTCCATGTTGACCATGCTGTGGTACTTTACAGATATAATGACACATTTGCTTTTAAGACACGGATGACATCAGCACTTCAACACGGCACCTGAATCAGTTGATTTCTCATATAGCTCATGACGGAACCACGCCCATATCTTGTTAATATAATACTGTGCACTTAACATACCAATCCACCTCGCATATTAAACATGTTTAAGTCTACTTCAGAACAGATGTTAGGATCCGACTTAAACCGCATTAGCAAGAGTTTTGATATCGGTCCTCAAATCCAGGGCCTCCTTGTAAATACAAAGCTGTTGTCCTACCTCCCTCTTCCATGTTATATTGTCATAGGAACACGTACCTTGCCTCTGGGAACGCCTACATTGTAACTCATTGGAGATACGAGGCAAGCCCTTAGCAAACCGGCTGTTAACATGCATTAATGCATTTTAGGTTTACCTAGTAAATAGGGTGTTATAATTTTCATCGCAGTTTTGGCTTTTTAAAAAAATTGCGGCAAAATAGCACTAGTTAATATGCCCTCAAGTTTGCTATGACACAGCGGGAACCTCGACTACCGCCCTGCCCTAGCAAACAGCAGTGTCCCAAGGGTAAGAACCCCGAGACACAGCAGGAGCCAATCCTGGGAGGTGGTGTTCCCCAAGGCTTTCGACTGCCCCAGAATGTAGACCACACGGCCCCCTCCCAAAATATAAAAAGTCCTGGAGGGTGGTAATCCCCGGGGCTTAGACGGACCTTTGAGCTACCTCACCCAGTTATTTTGTAGCACCGAGGAATGATGGTCCCTGGGCTGTAGGGCCCATCTGGAGCACCATCAAATGTAATACTTTAGACCCCGGGATTTGACCATCCCAGGTAGCTAATTTTTAAACAAGCACAGGAGCCCGCGCTTTTTCGGGGCCCTAGTGATCCCTGTGGGACCCCCTGAGCAAGTCTAGAGGGTCAAAATATTTCTTACATGCCCCCTTTATACATTTTGAACACTTGTTCCACTAATTTCTAGACCCTCGCTTCTACCGAGGCACAAAATGGCTGCCAACACTTCCTGGTTTCGAATGTCGACAACCACTTAACAGCCAAAGAGCATTCAGCGCTTGATTGGGACGGTGCGCTATGTTTGCACGCAAGATACGCACATCCACCAAGGCCATAGATATATATGTACTTTTACTACTGAACGTATTTACACCATTTAAGCAAAAGGAACGAGTCTGAACTTAGGACTACCTCTATGCTAAATTTGGTATAACTCCGTTTGACCGTTCGGGCTGTAGCTGCACTGAATGGTTCCTATGGAAAGTTGCATGGGGAAAACACATTTTGGGACCCCCCCTTTTTTCTCTGCCCCCAATTCAAATGCAATATTTTAGACCACAGGATTGGTCCTTCCCAAGTAGCTAATTTTTAAACAAGCACAGGAGCCAGCGCTTCATTTTTATTTTTGTTTACGGAGGATCCATGCACCCAGCGCACATTTCTCAGTTTTTTCCCCAAAAAAAAAGAATTGGGGGGCCCTAGTGATCCCTGTGGGACCCCCTGAGCAAGTCTAGAGGGTCAAAATATTTCTTACCTGCCACCTCTATACATTTTGAGCATTTGTTCCACTAATTTCTAGACCCTCGCTTCTACCGAGGCACAAAATGGCTGCCAACACTTCCTGGTTTCGAATGTTGACAACCACTTGACAGCCAATCAGCATTCAGCGCATGATCAGGACAGTGCGCTTATAGCCCGCGCAAGATGCGCGCATCCACCGAGGCCATAAATATATATTTACTTTTAATTGTCAGTTTCTCAGGAGCTACTGAACAAATTTACACCGTATAAGCAAAAGGCACGAGTCTGAACCAAGGACTACAATTTTGCCAAATTTGGTGTAATTCCGTTCAGCTGTTCGGACTGTAGCCGCGATGAACGGTACCAATGGAAAATTGCATGGGGTAATCACGTTTTGGGACCCCCCTTTTTTCTCAGCCCCCACTTCGCAAGTCATCCCAAGACTTTCAGGATAGGTGCAGACCAGAGCGCCAGTAGGTAGTTATAGTTAGGACCTATTTTCCATAGGAAATCTGCAACATTCTATTTGTAATAACTTTGGCGCCAGTTGACAAATCGTCACAAAATTTCCAAAAACTTATGGTCAGCTCCAGTCTGCTCCTATCCTGAAAGTTTCACGATGATTCATCAAGCGGGGGCCGAGAAAAAAGGGAGTCCTAAAATGTGTTTTCCCCATGCAATTTTCCATAGGACCTTTAGCCACAGCTACAGCCCGAACTGCTGAACGGAATTATGCCAAATTTGGCAGAGATGTAGTCCTCAGTTCAGACTCATGCCCTTTGCTTAAATGTTCAGTAGTTACTGAGAAAATTACAGTTAAAAGCATTTATATATCTATGGGTGCGGTGGATCCGCCCATCCTGAGCTCAACCTGAGCGCAACATGAGCGCACCATAAGTACACCCTTCCTATCACGCGCTGAATGCTAATTGGCTGTCAAGTGGTTGTCAACATTCAAAACCAGGAACTGATGGCCGCCATTTTGTGCTTCGGTAGAAGCGAGTGTGAAGAAGTCTGTGGAATATGTGTGCAAAATGTAGAAAGGGGGCAGAGTAGAAATACTTTTACCCTCTAGACCTGCTTAGGGGGTCCCAGAAGCACCCCCAGGGCCCACAAATGTTTTTAAAGTCTTTTTATAAAGATCCGGCAGGTGCGTGTAGGGTGCACGGACTCTGCTGTAAAAAAGATTTAATAAAATAAAACAGAGCTTTTTCTATAATTAGCCCCCGGGAGGGCTAAATACCAGGGGCAAAATTATTACATTTTATGGGGGATCGTCACCTCCTGGGGCTACAAACAAAAATGGTGGGGAGAGGTCCCCAAAGCCCTGGGGACCACAACCCGCAGGGCTTTATGTATTGTTGGAGTGGGACTGCGTGGCCCCCCTCCTGGAGCACTCGAGGGCCCGTCAACCCCCGGGGCTACAAAAAAAGTGGATGGGGGAGGCCGCACGGTCTCCAAAGCCCCGGGGACCACCATTCCCCAGGGCTTTATATATTGTGGTAGGGCCGGCTCCTGCAATGTCCCGGGGTGCCCATCCCGCCCTCCCATAGCAAGGAAATCTGTTCTCTCTTTCAAAATCTAAATTAGATTGATTTTCCGGATGGGGAGCTGCATGTTAGTAGCTCCCCACTTGGAAAAGAAATGCTGGCTCCCAAACGTGTCGAAGTTGTGCACGAAAGGTGCTGGAGTCATGCACCCTATAGATTATGAGTTGTGCATCCAGCGCGTACACACCAGTGGGCCGCACTAAGCGCCACGCTGGGTGCGCGACTTCTAATTTTACTGTAAAAAATAGCCTCAATCAGTATTTTTTTATATCCCCGGGACCCCATCCCCTGGGTCTTATAAAAAAATATGGGGACTGTGGGGGGAGCCAAAATGCCCTCACGGTTGCGTTGCCTCTCCGTTTCCTACGGGAGGCGACATTGCTTTTCCACATGGGGAGATGCTAACATGCATGTGGAAAAGCAATCTAGTTTGGATTTTGAAAGGGAGAACAGATTTCCCGGCTCTCTCTTTCAAAATCCAAACCAACTTTGCTATGGGAGGGCGGGAGCCGCAAGACTCCCGCCCTCTCATAGGAAGCAGCAGTGTCCCGGGGGTCCGCACCATTTATTTAATAGCCCCGGGGATTAGCTCTTAATTTTGCATAGCAAACAGCAATATTGAAAAAATCTTTCGGTAAGATAACAAAGGATTTTGAAGTCAATTTTCGTTGTTTTTGTTGTAGTTTGCTGCCGTTAAACTGACAACAATTTTAACGCCGTGTTTGTAAATATGCCCCTAAGTTTTGTAATGTCGACAGACACATCTCCCATTTAAATAGGCACAAAGGGCCCGATGTAGGTAATTTTTTTTTACCGGTTCATAAATACCGAACGATACCGAATCGGTATTTCTGAATCGGAAAACGCAATGTAGGTAAAAAGTCGGTAAACAATACCGATTCGGTACCAATCGGTATCCAAAATCGGTAAATACCGAACCGGTATTGTCCGATTCGGAAAACTCCGATTTCGGTAACACCCATACACTCCAATGGACCTACAGTCCCATAGGAATGAATGGGAGTTACCGAATCGGAGAATACCGAATCGGACATTACCAATTCGGTATTTACCGATTCGGTAAAATCCGCTCTGGAAAATTCAAAAACAGACATGTGAGCACAGTGAACCAATCAGGGAGACCCACCACACCCAACAACAAAGCCTCAGGGAATCCAACCAATCAGAAGCAAGTACCACATCCCAGTACCTGTAGCAGGCCATGCCCATGCTGGTTCAGAGCAACAGAACAGCAGAGACAGCTGGAGGTGAGACAGAGGAGCAGGCTGCACTGAGCCCAGCACAGCAAACACATGGAGGGCCAGGAGGCACAGAAGGATGGAGGTGACAGGAAGAGAAAGATCAAATTCAGCCCCACAGAGCTCCAGGTGCTGGTGGAGGAGGTCGTGCAGCACTACAGTCAGCTGTTTGGGAGGCATTCACTGCAAGTACCAGAGTCCATCAAGAGGAGCACCTGGCTGGAAATACAGAGCAAGGTGAATGCGCTGGGAGTGACTCACCGTGGAATAGATGACATGAAAAAAAGGTGGTATGATCTGAGGATCACCACCAAAAAGAAGCTTGCCAGCCAGAGGAAGGAATCAGGACTCACAGGTGGGGGGAGTAACCGTGCACCACGCCTGACTGAATTGGAGCAGCTTGTTGAATCCACCATGGAGTCAGAGAGCATACATGGGATCGGGGATGCAGATAGCACAGACAGAGCTGCAAGGAAGAAAGGTAAGATGCATGTCAATGCACCCCACACATTCCCTGTCCCCTTCCCCAATGTAGGTGAATCACTCACAATCCAGTACACATCACAGTAGTCAGCAGCAATGCATCATGGTAGTTGTAGGCGTAGACATAAACATAAAAGCTGCCAATAATGAACACAGCATGCCATTCCACACACACCAAACACAACCAGTTGAGTGACAGATTAATGTGTAGCAGGAATATGTGTGATGAGAACACACATCTGATCATTTTCCATGTCTCTTCACAGGAGAGACATCGTGCAGAGCAGCGCAGGGAGGAGAGTCAAGAGCACCAACAATGGCACAGACAGAAAAAAACACAGACACTGCAGGACCTAGCACTGTCCCTGAGGACACGGAGACCACGCAAGCACCCACACCAACAGAGGAAGACGCCAATGCACAGGCACTGTCGCCCCTCCTTTTCGAGACACAGCCAGCAGCACCACCTGCAGGTGCCACAACACCGAGCTCCGGTTCCCCAGTGCTTGTGAGGCCAAGGAGGCAGGACGTACTGCCATTGCACATAATGGACAGCTCTGATGAGGAAGTGCTGCAGGCACCCAGACCAAGCACACCACCACCGGCTAGCAACGCAGGCCAACAGGGGTCAATGGGGAGTGGCGGTGAAAGAGACCGTGGCCGTAGGGCACGTCAGCAGGATGAGGAGCAGTATGAGCAGGGCGTATTTGCCGGCCTGGAAGGCACAATGGTGAGGGTGCAACGCATACAGGCAAAGGGTATCCTGGCCGTGAATAGACAGGTGCGCATCCTTAACAAAAGGATGTCGGACATCGATCGGGGGATAGGTGTCATGGCGAAGGGAATGGAGTCAATGGGCAAAGGAATGGAGTCAATGGGCAAAGGAATGGAGTCAATGGCCAAAGGAATAGAGTCCATGGCAGAGGGGGTGAGGGACATGGGAGCGCCCATGGGCACCCTCTGTGACACTCTGGAGACTGACCACCAGGAAAGGCGCAGGTACAGGCGCAAGGTACAGAAGCTGAGTCAGTCCATTGACCGTCTGGCTACCTCCAATACACTGCTATGCCGCCAGTCTGTGACCATGCAGAGTAGAATTGTTCACTGCTGCAGTGACATGTCCAGGGGGATGAGGAGGGTGACCTCTGCCATGGAGGTATTGCTGACACAGCAGACAGCCACTGCTGGGGGTACTTGTGTTCTGGACACGGAGGAGTCCACAAGCAGGAGTGAGGCAAGCACACCAGTGCAGGACATTCGTCGGAGCAGCAGACTCAATGCTGATGGCACGGTTCCCACTGCGCAGGTTGAACCCCAGCCCCGTGGCTCACTCCACAACACACGCAAGCGCAAGCATTGAGGGAATGTAACATTGAAGGGACTGCTCATAGTGAATTCAACTTTGGCAACCCAGTGTGCATGGTGAATTTATTTTTGTTTTTTGTGGTCTAGAATAGTGCAGTTGTGCACATTAAAGTTAGTGTTACAAGACATGGACATGCCTGTGTGTCTTCTGTGATTCAAAAGTATCTATTGGTTATTTCTGCGCGTCGCAGTCTTCCATCTGTCGCTGGTGCTGCTCCTGCTGCAGCGTAATCGCCTTGTTCAGGCACGTCATCTATGTCCTCATGATAGGTTATTTCGATGTCTGTGCCCTCCTTTGTAGCAAGATTGTGCATCATGGCGCAGGTAGCTATTATCTTACAACAGATAATTGGTGTATATTGGCGTGCACCCCCGCTCTTATGGAGGCACCTGAATCTGCTTTTCAGAAGTCCGAAAGTGCGTTCAACAACGCTACGTGTTCTTCGGTGTGCCATGTTGTATCTCCTTTCTCTCAGGTTGGATGGGTTCAGGTACGGGGTGAGTACAAATGACCGTAGGGCATATGCACTGTCACCTAGGTGGGTAATGAGAATTTTATTAGTCACATACTCTCAATGTTTCCTTCAGCATGGACTATCATGGTGTCTTGCACATACTTACCCAGCAGGTACCCATCACCAAAGTCGCCAGCCACAAGGGGTCTATAAATCCCACTGTTGGTGAATATGTAGGAGTCATGGCTGCTCCCAGGATATTTTGCAACAATGTCCGTTATTATGATGCCAGCGTTGCAGATCACCTGCACATTGAGTGAATGTGTGGATTTCCGGTTTCTGTAAATATGTTCCGTGGCTGCAGGTGGGCATAGTGGGATGTGTGTCCCATCGATGCAGCCAATGATGTGCGGAAACTGGGCGAGTTGATAGAACTCGGTCTTGGTCCGAGCGAGTTCTGCCAGGGTCTCAGGGAACTCTATGTAGTGCTCCATCCTGTCCATCATGGCGTTTAAGAATTTCCTGAAAATCCTTGATAGGCTGCTCTGAGACACACCACCAACAGCGGCTATGACGTGCTGGTAGCTACCAGAGGCGAGGAGGTGCAGGCAGCACAGCACCTGCACATGTGGTGGGATTGCATGTGCTCTTGGGGTTGTGTGTTCCAGATAAGGCTGGAGGTCCGCAATCAAGTCAAGTATGGTCCTGGGGTGCAGTCTGTACCTTTGCAGGATTTCAGCTTCTGTCAATTGGAAGAGGGTGATCCTCTGTCTATATACCTGCTCCTCCCTTAGCCAGACCCTCTGTCCTGCTGCCTGTATCCGTAGACGCCTGGCTATTACGTACAATGCCGCCATTGTGGTTGCACTGTTGCATTTTGGGTCCTACTTTTATATCCTGTTCCTGGTTTCCACCTGCTCCCAGTCCATGGTAAATACCGATTCTTAAATACCGAATTCCATGGAATTCGGTATTTTTAGTTTTTGCTACATCTCAATAGGCATTTTTTACCACTTGTTATTTACCGAGTCGGTAAATGTGCATTCGGTGATTTCCGAATCGGATTTTTACCGATTCTTGTTTTCCGATTCGGAAAATATGAATTCGGTAAAATCCGATTCGGATACTACCGATTCGGTGTTTTACCGACAGGTATTTACCGATTCGGTACCTTTTCCGTCTCTTACATCTCGATTCTCTTTTACCGGTCGGTAATGGCCGGAATTACCGAATTCCGGCCGTTACCGACCGGTATTTGGCTACCTACATCGGTCCCCAAGTATTTATTGCAGTGCATTGTGAATCGTGAAGCAACACTGTCTAATTGTGATCGATAAAGAATTGAAAGAGTTGTGTACTTCTTTTGCTCGTAATGTTCATAGGGGCAGATTTACAAGTTCATTGCGTTACTGTTGCATCATTTTTAAGATGGGAAAAGTGACGAAAAAGTGGCTCAAGGGGCTTGTAAATCTGCTACACAGTGTTCTGTCTTACTTTGCTTTCCTTTTTGTTATGTAAAAGTCCCGGGTAAATATAACGGTTTCTGTACAGCCAGTACTTTTCAACCCTACCCCCAAACTGCTTACTGCCTGTTACCATTTAAAAATGTTCCATAGGAACCATTAGTCGTAGAAGAAGTCAGTGGAAACTATAATAGAAATAATAGCAGGGGTTCGCTGGGGCCCCCAAAGTCCCGGGGCTTCACTCCTGTTGGGAGGGGGTGCAGTAGGCTGTGGAAATTATATTGGGAAAACGGCTTATTGCGGCTTTTCTTTAATATAATGTGGAATAATATTTATTTATTAGGCAGTGTTCACTTTTGTCACGGATATAGGCCCACATGCATCAAGCATTTTTGGAGTCGCAAACGGTGCGATTCCTTAAAATCGGCCGTTTGCGATTCCAAAAATGCTTTTTTGGATGCATCAAGCAATTTTAGAAATCGCAACATTTTGGCGATTTCTAGAATTGCGATTGCTTTTAAGAAATCGCAAATTTGCGATTTCTTAAAAGCAATGCATGATTACTTTTTAAATAGCGAATTCGCAATTAGAGGGATAAATTTACCGAGTAGTTGAACTACTCTGTAAATTTGCAAAAAGTGTAAATAACGCAGAAAATGCATTTTTAAAACATTCATGTTACGGACACACATGTTCTTAGGACATGTGTGTGTGCAACATGATGCGAAAACAACATTTCATGGGTGCAGGGGGGGTTCATTTGAACCCCCCTCACCACCCTTGAAATGCAATCAGGATTTGCGATTTTCAAATTGCGAATTCGCAATTCCCATTCATTCCTATGGGCCTTTTGGCCCATAGGAATGAATGGGAATTGCGAATTCGCAATTTGAAAATCGCATTTTTTATGCGATTCGGTAAAAATAGCGATTTCTACCGAATTGCATATAAAATGAAAAAAATAATCATGCATAGGCTTTTGCGATTTCTAAATTGCGAATCGCTATTTATCGCAATTTAGAAATCTCAAAAGCCGATATTGATGCATGTGGGCCATAGTCACTTTGTTACAGGAAATGTATTAATATGTAGGACAGAGTGTTCTTTATGTGTGCGTGGAACAAATTTAACGTTTAATTGGCTAAGGTGTTCCAACAACAAACTTAATGTTCATTGGGTGTGAACTATTGAAAGTAGAAGTGTTTTCTACAATTCACTTCTGCTCCGGAGAGTAGCAAGGACATCTAATTGGCTTACATGCTGTAAGGAGGACTTTCCTGAGCTTTATTTTGGTTGGTTCCAAATTATTGAAAGAAGAAGTGTTGCCAGATATTCACTTCTGCTCTATGGAGTAGAAGGGATATCTGATTTGCTGGCGTGCTCCAGGAGGACTTTCCCAACCTTAATGTTGATTGGCTGTAAACTGTTGAAAGTAGAAGTGTTGTCAGCGATTCCTTCCCTCTTCGCAGAGTATCAGGGTCATTTCATTGGGTAACCTTTTCCAAGCGGGACCTTACAAAGCTTAATTTTAATTGACTATGAAGAATTAAAAGTAGAAGATTTGGCAGTCATTCCTTTCTCCTCTGTGGAACAACATGGACATTTTATTGGCTAAAGTGTTTTGAGTACAAGTTTGCTCCTTATTGGGTGGGAACGGTTCACTGTTGTCAGTGATTTTGTGACACACTTCCAAAGGAGTATGGGAAAATAAAGTAGAAGAGGGGAGGTTAGGAACACTATTAACTCTGTACAGTGGTCACAAGAAGGTGGACAGGGATTATGAAGGTAAAAATAATTTTAATATGCTTTAAGGACCATTTATATAATGCCGTGTGGTGTACAAATCACGGCGGAAAAATTTACAGTGTTTTGCCGTGTTTTTTTATCAAGTTTGCGGGTGGGATAATTCCCAGGAGCTCTATTTACTTATAATGTGGTGTTTACTTTTCTGATGGGGAGGTGTGGTTGCGCAGCAATAATTTCAGTCTAGGTTTGAAACAGTTTTGATGTAGCAAATACAAATAAACGTACTTCAGAAACTGGCGCTGTATATATGAAAGGGGTGACAATTAAAAATGTAATTTAATAAAATATCAGTTAAGCGTTGCCATACCAGCCTTTTTTCTGCTCTAGTTTGTAAAAGTGTTGCCCCATATTCTTAATTCATAATTATTTTCTGAGCTTCTTTTCTTCAGGAGGTCAAAAAGTTTAATCTTCGTGGCAACAGGTCATAAACACCTCTGAGATCATGACTGTGAAAAGTTGTATATATATATTCACACTATATGATCAAAAGGGGGGAACAGACTAAAAACCAGAAGCTGGTGACGTTGCTTATATATCTTTACTCTTTGTGCCGATGGGTCATGAACGCCACTGAGATCAGCATAACTGATAATATTATAATATACATATTAACAGTATATGATCCATTGGGGAAAACACACTAAAAACTGGAAGGTGGTGACTTTGATAGTAAATGTTTAGGGTTTGCACTGACGGCTCACCAACACCTCTGAAGCGATGTACAGTGTCAAGATTATAATATAGAAAGTCACAATATATAAGCTGAAAGGAGCCAGAAAAGGAGCAATGTTTGTTGTAATCTATCTGCTTTTTAAAACAAGCTGCTGACGTTACATAGAAAAAGGGAAAAACCTGCAACAACTCTTTTTTCTAGATATAAATGTTTAAATATTGACAAATAGCCACAAATTATAACTATCTACTATGCCATAATGAAACAACTTACAACTCCGGAATATGTTTGTTGACGCAAAACAAGAATCAGATGCTAGAAAAGGGAACCTGCATTACAGATTGGCGATGCAGAAATAACTCGTGAAAACAAAACTAATTGCACAATAGGTGTAGTTTATATAGTTTTTGGTTGTTTAGTAGTCTATGGAAGGAAGATTTGGCTCTGCCTATGTAGATGTCACGTTTTACAGTTTACACGTGCTCACGTTTTACCTGTTTTACTTGTGCACGTGCTGGGAAAAGTTACAAACTGTGAAGCTATAAAGGTTTCGATTTCCATTGTAACACGCATAAGGTCATTATTATCTACATACGTTGGAGAGTTTAAAAAGTGTTACCCGGTAAACGGTGTCCTTTGCATTCTCTTGATTAAAAACATCTACATAGAAGACATTAAAAAAATATATTTTACAATAGAAGAAAAAAAAATATTGGTTATCACTATGCTTTTTAATTTAAAAAATGCCAGCATTTGTAAATGTAAAGCTACCCCCAGAAAGGTGGGCCGGCGCTTGGGGCATTGGGAAGATTATGCAAGGTGTTACCTACAGTGAGATAGTGGTGGGCTAAGATGCTGATGGACTTTGGAATCGAACTGTGAACTCTGTTCTTGAAAGTCAGGTATTATAGGTGCTGCGTCATACTTTTACCACACTTATATGTTAATTACTGCTAATTAAGTTGAAAATATTCTTACATTATAAGTAGGGCTCCTTGATTTATGTTTTTACTGATTTTTACAGATAAATACAGACAGAAAAGTATTTACTTTCCTCTCTGTATTTATTTCAAAGTGTGGATAAATACAGAAATTGGGTTATTTTTTGAGCGTTTGTAAATGCTGTCAATGATGAGTAGTAGGCCAATAGGTCTGTCGTTCTAAAAGTAAAAGGGTAAAAACAATAAAAGACTTTTAGTAAAGAGCCTTAAAGAGCAATATGTATCCTTGTATAACAAAACTTGCACATTTTAATATGAAGGTTGTGTATAGTTTATCATCTAAGAGTGTTTACATGAGTGAAAATGGTCAGTGTTTCAACCATGAGTGCATATTTATCAGTAAAATAAATGTGAACATATACTAATTTCAGATTAAGTTTTTTACAAAACCTGAAATATATATGGGTTAATACACATATAATTATTTACAAAAAAAAATTGATAAATATAGATGGAAATGTCCAAAAAAGAAATGCCATAAAAACAGGAGGTATATTTATAAGTTATAAAACACTACTGTTAAGTTTGTTTTTACTATATTAAGTATACACGTGTTTTTAAATTTTACTTAACAAACACTATAGGTTATAGGGATATTATAGATATATATTGACATTTTAAAAAACTTTGAAATTCACTGAAAAAAACATAAGTTTCAGGCAGGTTGTAGTTAGGAATTAGCATTTAAAAAACCTTGGAAATTCACTGAAAAAAATAGGTTTCAGGCAGGTTATAGTTAGGAATTATCATGAAAAAAACCTTACAAACTCACTGGAAATTACATAGGTTTCAGGGGTGTTATTGTTAGCTGGACACTTCACTCATACAAAAGCATTGAAATTCCTCCATTATTGTTAATTGTACTAAGTATAACTCACGTGCCCGCAATCCACTGCTGATGCTGTCACATATTATCATCATTCATGACATGGTCAGTGACATCACTGATGACATCACTGATGACATCTCAAATGACATCACTGATGACATCACTGATGACATCATGCATGTGACAATCAGATACACCTCATCATACACTAGTATAACCTTTGATCACTCACTGTAAAATACAGAGTACCATATTTGAATGCATGGACACACCATTACAACTTTCTAAAAACCCACTCAGTGATTCCCAGATCTACACACACATCTAAACACTTGCCTATAGATTCACTCATACATGCTAACAAAGATCAATAGAACACTATTAAATATACTTATACACCTACATCGACATTACACACCAGCACACACCCTATTCACTTATGCAGTCATCCTACCCACTTATGCAAACAATTGATCATGCTTACATTTACTAAGCTACAAACTTATACAAACACCACTTTATTCATATGTATATTAACTCATACTTAGTGTGTTATAAAATCACTATTATACAGTTTTCGATACAGTCACTCATACAATCACTGAGTCTTATGTACACTTATATACAACTGTCACACACATTGCCTTTTATATTTCTACTTTGTTGGACATATATCATTGAGAAGTATATTTACTATTCAACATACCCATATAGAGATTCACTCAACCAAAACAACTGTTTTCATATATAGTCTTAACCTCATATATGTACTTAATCAACTATTTACACATCTTTAGACAGTTACACACCTTCCATCCAACTACACACACATTTACTCTCTCATACAAATACTCTCTTGAATAATTAAAAAACTAATATAGAGTTTCACATACCTAGTAACCAACTTATGCAGTAGTTTACACAACAAGATACAGAGTGAAACAAATATTCACAGTTAAATAACTGTCCCATATATTTAGTGAGACACTTTAAATTACTCACTTACACAGTCAATCACAGTAGTACTAAATCCTCCATCCAGACACTTCTACATCCACTCAGTCTTCAATGCAGATTCCTATATATATATATATAAAAATTATATAAATAACAAACCAAACCACATTCACTGGATTAAGTCATCAGTGATGTCATTTGAGATGTCATCAGTGATGTCATCAGTGATGTCACTGACAATGTCATGAATTATGTAATATTAACAACAACAAGGGGCCCCAATTCAGTCAGCAGGGAACCTCAGGGAACATACTCATTCAAACAACAGTGGTCCCATGCATTCCATAGTATATGACCAATAAATATAGACAAAGTCAGATCTATATTTGGAGTGACATGTCCAGCCGGACAGTGGTCCTTCAAGTTTACTTAATAAACAGTAATTCCAATAAAAGGAAGATACCTTCCACAGTACACCCGTGTGGTACACAAGCCTGTGCCCAACACTAGCGGGGTGGTTACAGATGGTGAGAAATAGAAGGGTTTTTTAAGGCAAACAAGCGTTTTTCTGTTCACATTCAAATTATACAGAAAATGTCAAAAAGCACCATTACAATAGTTAGCAATCAAGTATTTGTATAAGGTGCTAGACAAGTCGACGGTGTTTCGGTCCCCCTAAAGGGTAATGGGGACCATCATCAGGACAATCAATAATTGCCTTAATCGCTAAAACCTCAAAATGCCTGAAAGGAAAAGGAGTAAAGAAAAATTACATACTTTAAGGACAGAATACTAATTATTTTGGAACAAGTGACTCAATGTGAAGAGTGCATTCAACCATTTACAGGGTGAGAGTATTCCAGGGTTTCCAAGTGGTCAAGTCGTAGCTCGAGTGATGATGGTACATGCTCGCAAGTGGGCGTGCAAACGCGGTTGTGCCGCAGTGGAATTAGGAGTCAGAACAGCAAACAAATGGTCGCAGTGGAACAGGCTAGTAAACGCTGTAATTACGTGCTAGGAACGATGGTTGGTGCCTAATACGGTAGTGCCTGAACGATCTAGGCATTTCGGGCGTAACACAAGTTGTGAGGAGAGAGTGATACGGAATACGTGCCTATGTTGTGGCGGTACGTCAAGACAAACACGGCAAAGTGCTTACCAAGGCAGCGTAATGATATTGTTTTGCCGTAAGGATAAGCAAAAGGCCCGGACCAGCAGCCCTACGTAGGGAAAGTAATATTAAAGTTAAATGAGATTGATACCAAAGTCACGGCAAGGAACGAGTGTTATGCAATGATTCTTACCCAAATAAGCCGTGGGTTGCCGCGTTACACAATCGTAATCGGGCGACGCCAGGGTAAGCCTGTTGAGAAGGAAGGGAAAATAAGAACCTTGTAAGCAACGCTCAAACCAGGGAGCGGTGCCCTCGGCTGCTAGTGACTCACCGTTTTAGTCGGTCTTTGCAAGTGTTCCCTGGCGTGCTCGTGCAATCGAACAAGGAAGTAAAAAAGAAGTGAAAGGACGTTGATTGGTCAGTGTGAGTGAGGCTTTGGGCATAGACATAGACGAGGGGTGCACGTTGTGGCGGCCATCTTGGGAGATGTGTATTTACAGTGGTGCATAGTGCAAAGTGACAATTTTATAAAACATTGAACAGCACATTTTAAGAAAACTGAAGTCATACAGGTGCATAATGCATTGCACAGAGTCTCTTAGACACAAACGTTTTATGAGTGTCAAAAGGAGTTCAAATTAGAGCAGTCCATTTCTCCTGCAGGTTCAGATCCGAATTCAGACTGTCCGTTTTCAGAATCCATTTCAATTCTTCTCTGTTGAGCATACGGGTCAGGTCGCCGCCCCTGGGTGGTATGATGACTTGTGTGATCACAGTCCAACGGATCTCGTTTTCAGTATGTCCTTTGTCTACAAAATGTTCAACCAGGGGTGCATTTAGTGTTTTGCACCTAATGCGGCTGCGATGCTGAGATATTCGCAGCTTAATTTTCTGTTTTGTCTGTCCCACATATATTAGATTACACGGACAGAAGATTGCATAAATGATGTTACAGCTGTTGCAATTAGTAAAGGTGCGCAGTTCATTTCTTACATCTTTATATACAAATTCTTTACAGTCAATTGAGAAATCACATATCACACAAGACCCACATTTGGAATGACCACGTAGGGGGGGTAATGACCAATGTTCATGAAGTGTAGTATATTTCCCATTTGTGGTGGGTAAAGCCGCCCTTACAAGTTGGTCCTTAAGATTTTTGCTTTTCTTGAAAGCGAAGAGGGGAGTTTCCCAGTTGAGGGGACCTGAGTTCAATATGTGCCAGATCTTTTTTATACTCTGTTTCACACTGTGGGATATGGTGGAGAAAGTGGTGACACATACTATTTTCTCAGAGGTTTCTTTGGGTTTGGGTTCCAGAAGAGTGTCCCGGGGACAGTACCAGGCTCTTTTCATTGAGTTTGTTAAAAGACACCTAGGGTAGCCTCTAGTCCTGAGCTTATCGAATAGGATATTAGCCTCAATGAAATAATCCTCTTTCTTAAAACAGTTTCTTCTTAGCCTGAGCAAGTCATCATACCACCCAGGGGTGGCGACCTGACCCGTATGCTCAACAGAGAGTAATTGAAATGGATTCTGAAAACGGACAGTCTGAATTCGGGTCTGAACCTGCAGAAGGAATGGACTGCTCTAATTTGAACTCCTTTTGACACTCATAAAACGTTTGTGTCTAAGAGACTCTGTGCAATGCATTATGCACCTGTATGACTTCAGTTTTCTTAAAATGTGCTGTTCAATGTTTTATAAAATTGTCACTTTGCACTATGCACCACTGTAAATACACATCTCCCAAGATGGCCGCCACAACGTGCACCCCTCGTCTATGTCTATGCCCAAAGCCTCACTCACACTGACCAATCAACGTCCTTTCACTTCTTATTTACTTCCTTGTTCGATTGCACGAGCACGCCAGGGAACACTTGCAAAGATCGACTAAAACGGTGAGTCACTAGCAGCCGAGGGCACCGCTCCCTGGTTTGAGCGTTGCTTACAAGGTTCTTATTTTCCCTTCCTTCTCAACAGGCTTACCCTGGCGTCGCCCGATTACGATTGTGTAACGCGGCAACCCACGGCTTATTTGGGTAAGAATCATTGCATAACACTTGTTCCTTGCCGTGACTTTGGTATCAATCTCATTTAACTTTAATATTACTTTCCCTATGTAGGGCTGCTGGTCCGGGCCTTTTGCTTATCCTTACGGCAAAACAATATCATTACGCTGCCTTGGTAAGCACTTTGCCGTGTTTGTCTTGACGTACCGCCACAACATAGGCACGTATTCCGTATCACTCTCTCCTCACAACTTGTGTTACGCCCGAAAGGCCTAGATCATTCAGGCACTACCGTATTAGGCACCAACCATCGTTCCTAGCACGTAATTACAGCGTTTACTAGATTGTTCCAGTGCGACCATTAGTTCGCTGTTCTGACTCCTAATTCCACTGCGGCACAACCGCAGTTGCACGCCCACTTGCGAGCATGTACCATCATCACTCGAGCTACGACTTGACCACTTGGAAACCCTGGAATACTCTCACCCTGTAAACGGTTGAATGCATTCTTCACATTGAGCCACTTGTTCCAAAATAATTAGTATTCTGTCCTTAAAGTATGTAATTTTTCTTTACTCCTTTTCCTTTCAGGCATTTTGAGGTTTTAGCGATTAAGGCAATTATTGATTGTCCTGATGATGGTCCCCATTACCCTTTAGGGGGACCTAAACACCGTCGACTTGTTTAGCACCTTATACAAATACTTGATTGCTAACTATTGTAATGGTGCTTTTTGACATTTTCTGTATAATTTGAATGTGAACAGAAAAACGCTTGTTTGCCTTACAAAACCCTTCTATTTCTCACCATCTGTAACCACCCCGCTACTGTTGGGAACAGGCTTGTGCACCACACGGGTGTACTGTGGAAGGTATCTTCGTTTTATTGGAATTACTGTTTATTAAGTAAACTTGAAGGACCACTGTCCGGCTGGACATGTCACTCCAAATATAGATCTGACTTTGTCTATATTTATTGGTCATATACTATGGAATGCATGGGACCACTGTTGTTTGATATGAATGATGTAATATCATCAGCAGTGGATTGCGGGAGCACAAGTTATACTTAGTACAACTAAGTATAACGGAGGAATTTTAATGGTTTTGTATGACTGAAATGTCCAGCTAACTATAACACCCCTGAAACGTATGTATATTCCAGTGAATTGATAAGGTTTTTTTAATGATAATTCCTAACTATAACCTGCCTCTATTGATTACAAGTGCTCGAGTGAAAGTCATGTGACAGTGCACAGCACTTCAAGTCCCAAGGGGCACCAGTGTTTTTTAACTTGCACAAATGCAGTAAACATCCATCTTGTGCTTTATAGATTTGCCACACTGCCATTTGCTATATTTTCCTACTTTGAAAAATGTCATGGTGGAATAAAGAGACTACTATTGTGTTTTTATCTAAGAACCTAAATCGATATTTCTATGTTATACCCTTGTACGGTTATAATCAATAATATCCCTATAATGGCATAGGAATCATATCAATATTTAGTTGTAGCCCATGCAGTCACATTAAGCAAGGCTACTTCCCAGGACTCCTAGAAAGCACAACGAGTTCTCTAAACAAACCAAATCTCCAGCAACCTGGGAAATCCCCATTTGCTTTTGTTTTGATTTCGTCCTTGAACTCCTGTGAAGCACTGTAAGAACGGCCAGTTCTTATTGACATCTTTATTGACGTCTTATGTCCAACCTTACGTCAAAACCCGGCACCCTTCAGGTATAAATATAACAACGTTGCCTTAAGCAAACACACGGTGGTGGTTTTGGGGCCGAGCAGCTATCTACTTGCCCGAGAGCCCAGCTGATGCGAGAGCCCACGGACGCTGCCCCTCCCTTTTGACGCACTGAGAGAGACGCTGTCTTTTCTCCTGACGAGAAATCCAGCTCCGGTGTTCTTAGCCGCCTTCCCGGGCTGCTGAGATATCGAGTCCTGAAAGAGAGATACCAGACCTCCTGCATTCTATTACCCAGGTACGGAGCTGACTAAACCCTTAAAGAGAATTCTTGATTCAGATTCTTGGCAAAACCAACTTAACTTAAACTGCTACTTACTTACTCCTTCCCTCGTATTAGGCTTAGGTCAGGTACACCGGGGTAGGCGTGATTAGAAGCACCAGTTGAGTACGTTAGTCAATGTATATATGTATGTATATATTTTACCCATTTTAAAGTATCTTATGGCTAAGAAACCATATCAATGCTTTTATTATTATTATTATTATATTTATTTTTATAGAGCGCAACAGCTACCCTAAGGTTTCCCGGCGCTAAGAAAGAGGCTGAAACAGGTAACAAGGGGAAAGGGACAGTTGAGCAGATTAAGTTTAGTTATTGGTTAAACAACCATGTCTTCAGGTTCTTACGGAATTGCAAATAGCATTCATTTGTGCGGAGTTGGATTGGAAGGGAGTTCCATAACAAGGGGGCCAGATAGGAAAAAGAGCGACCTCCTTGTCTAACTCGATTGATCCTGGGTACCTGGAACTTATGTTGAGTCGAGGAGCGTAGAGTTCTAGTAGGGACGTATTGTTTAACCAAGGAGCTCAAATATGCAGGGGCCTTACCGGCCTTAATTCTATGCATGAAACATAGAGCTTTAAATTTTGCTCGTTGTTCAATCCGGAGCCAATGGAGACTCCGGAGACCAGATGACGTAGAGGATCTTTTTGGTAACATGCATATCAGTCTCACAGCTTCATTTTGCACTGTTTGGAGTTTCTTGGTAACATCCTTGCATACTCCCAGGTATAAGATATTGCCGTAGTCCAGCCTAGAAGTAATTAGAGCTTGGACTACAGTTTTTAGTGTATTCTGGGGGAGCATCCACCTGATTTTCCTTAGCCACTTGAGTATGGTAAAACACGTAGCTGCCACTCTGACCGTTTGCTGTTTCATAGATAGGTTTTCATCAAAAATGATGCCCAGGTTGCGAGCATTGGTAGAGGGGGTGGGTGTCGGCCCCATCTGAGAGGGCCAATGTTGTGGGCCCCACAAGGAGGTTTGTTTTCCAAATAAAAGTAATTCCGTCTTTCCTCCATTGAGTTTTAGCTTATTCTCAAACATCCAATTGGCAATGTTGGAGAGGCCCAAATGGAGGGAAGATGGGTTGGAATGTGCATTTGCCGAGAGTGAGTAAACAATCTGGGTGTCGTCAGCGTATGAGTAAATTGTCAACCCAGATTGTTCGGCTAAACGGGCAAGGGGACTGACGTATAAATTAAATAATAAAGGGCTGAGTATCGAGCCCTGGGGAACCCCATAAGGTTGATTATGGGGTTGAGAAGAGGATGTGGCCGAAAATACTTGAAAAGTTCTCTCAGAGAGAAAACTACTAAGCCAAGCCAGTGCTGGTCCTGTGATACCATAGGTTTGCAAGGTGTTAAGGAGGATGGTGTGGGAGACCGTGTCAAATGCGGCACTTAAGTCGAGTAATATAAGTGCCACGGTCTCCCCTTCATCCACTTGCCGACGTATGGTTTCAGAGACACCAAGTAAGGTGGATTCAGTTGAAAAACCTGTCCTAAAACCGGATTGGGATGTGTGAAGAAGGTGATTGGATTCTGTGAAGTGAGTGAGTTGGGAGACAATATGTTTCTCCAAAATTTTGGAGAAAAGGGGCAGCAGCGAGATTGGACGGAAATTAGAGGGGTCGTTTGGATCTGCGGTAGATTTCTTTGGAAGAGGTGAGACCATGGCATGTTTCCAAGCTTTAGGGACTTCAGCCTCTCTCAAAGAACTGTTCAGAAGCTCTAAAATGAGCGTGAGGGAAGGGGTGTCAAGTGAAGGAAGGATTTGGGGGGGGAAAGGGTCAAGGGGAGAGCCAGACTTAATAGTTTTTATAATTTCGTGTAATGAAAACAAGTTCAGGGGGACCCAGTTGGTTAGAAGCTGGGGGTGAGTGGCTGAGACGGGGTGATTAATAACTTTTCCTGATTTGGACAAGCTTTCCGGGGAGTTCGGGACTGATGGAGGACTATTTGGGTCTTTGAACTCCTCATAGATTTTGTCGATTTTATTTTGAAAGAATTCTGCCAGAGCATTGCACTGTGCAGAGTCTAGGGAGGGTGCTTTTGGTTGGCAGGATGAACCAGATAAATCCCGGATGATTTTAAAAAGTGCTTTGGGCCGATTTTGGGCATTTTCAATAGTTGTTTTAGCAAATTCGGCTCTAGCTAATGCACAATTTGCATGGTAGTTCAGCAGGGCTGCTTTATATAATAATTTTTGTGCGGGATCATAGTGTGCACGCCATCTGCGCTCAAGATTTTTACAGGTTGTTTTTTCCAGCCTAAGGGCATCAGTAAACCAGGGAGCAGGAGGATGGAGTGGAGTTTGGTTTATATTTTTCTGTGGAAGACATGTATTTATGGCAGAACTGAGCCAGTTTTGGATAGTTGTAGCATCTCCTATATTTGTTGTGTTGATTAAGGGCCTGGTGTCCCTAAGACAGGTATTGAGCTTCATAGCATCCAACTTTTTCCAGTTCCTTAACACTCTGGGACCAGATGAAGCTTTACGAGAGATGGTCAGCTGTGGTGTTGCTATTGTAAATTCCACTAAATAGTGGTCAGACCAAGGAATAGGCTTCGGTGGTTTGCAAATGATGTTATCTTGATTGAAGAAGATTGGATCAAGGAGATTACCTGCCTTATGGGTTGGACCTTCATTATGAAGGGTGAGATTTAAGGCCGATAGATCTGCTAAAAAGTTGGTACTGGTGTGACTGGAGATGTCATTTAGATGGATGTTTAAGTCTCCAACTATCAAAAAGTTGGTTGCCTCTAGTAGATATGGTGCAATGAGCTCGGGAAACGAAGCAGCCCACGTGCTGGCTGTGCCCGGGGCTCGATATATTAAAGCACCAGATAGAGTGAAATTCGAAGATAACTTAAGCTTAAAAGAACCAGCTTCACAATTGGGAATGTCAAGATCCATCCATTGACATACATAGGAGTTTTGAAAAATGATGGCGATACCACCCCCTTCTTTATGTGTTCTGTTTTTGCTAATATAGCTATAGTTAGTAGGTAGCGCAGCTGCAATGTCTGGACCCGAGCTATTGGTCAGCCAGGTCTCCGTAAGAAACAGTGCAGCTGGTTGTAAATCAGAAAGAAGATCATAAATATCCCTTTTGTGTTTAGGTAGTGACCTACAATTTAAACTGATAAAACAGTGGTTGACTAATGGTTGAGGAGGAATTGGTATATGCCGCTTTGGTGGAAAGTCGGCAGTTTCCAAATCAATTTCAGAGGGTATGGACAGGAGACAGAGGTTACATTCAGAACAGGAAAAAGGGGTGTATGTGCAGTTTAAATTCTTGCCTTTTGAGCATGTAGAAGGAATACATGCCAGAAGAGCCTCTTTCGAGTAAGTAATATGGGAGTGGCTGGCAGCGCCAAGGGTCGTGGCCGCTGGCCGCGTCTGGTCGCGGACGGGCGCAGACGGGCAGGACTTTGGCTTGACTTCGGCGCGACATCGGCGCACCCGCTGCGCGCGCCCGCTACGCGGTCGAGGACACATGGATTATAGGGGCAGGGGGCAGGGGCGGAGTCAGCTTCAGGTCGCTGATTGGTTGTGCCCTGGAAGTAACAATCACTTCCTCCCTGGTGGGCGTGGCGCCGTCCCTCCACTCAAACCAAACTTTTGGCGGTGGACCGGGGATGCGCTTTACATTTAGGTAGGTGAGTGCATTTACAAGTTTAAAAACAGTTTATAGACACTTTAAAATCGTGTGCAATCAATGGTTTTTACCAGCGCTCATAATTCGTGCTCTCCTTCGTATCACTCTGCTTCAGAATCAACAGAGGGAAAGACGGGCGCGGCTTAAGAACCTGTGGGGAGTCAGCTTCAGGTCGCTGATTGGTTGTGCCCTGGAAGTAACAATCACTTCCTCCGTGGTGGGCGTGGCGCCGTCCCTCCACTCAAACCAAACTTTTGGCGGTGGACCGGGGATGCGCTTTACATTTAGGTAGGTGAGTGCATTTACAAGTTTAAAAACAGTTTATAGACACTTTAAAATCGTGTGCAATCAATGGTTTTTACCAGCGCTCATAATTCGTGCTCTCCTTCGTATCACTCTGCTTCAGAATCAACAGAGGGAAAGACGGGCGCGGCTTAAGAACCTGTGGGGAGTCAGCTTCAGGTCGCTGATTGGTTGTGCCCTGGAAGTAACAATCACTTCCTCCGTGGTGGGCGTGGCGCCGTCCCTCCACTCAAACCAAACTTTTGGCGGTGGACCGGGGATGCGCTTTACATTTAGGTAGGTGAGTGCATTTACAAGTTTAAAAACAGTTTATAGACACTTTAAAATCGTGTGCAATCAATGGTTTTTACCAGCGCTCATAATTCGTGCTCTCCTTCGTATCACTCTGCTTCAGAATCAACAGAGGGAAAGACGGGCGCGGCTTAAGAACCTGTGGGGAGTCAGCTTCAGGTCGCTGATTGGTTGTGCCCTGGAAGTAACAATCACTTCCTCCGTGGTGGGCGTGGCGCCGTCCCTCCACTCAAACCAAACTTTTGGCGGTGGACCGGGGATTACAGTATTATTTCATAAAACTCCTTTTACTGTACGCACTTTACTTTACATTAAGTATTGCAATTATGGCAATTCATTTCTCTTGCATGAGAAAGAAGACTGCTCAATAAATTACACCTTTTATTGAAAACACCCGTCTCTCTTTTCTCTGCACTCTGGTGAAACTAAGTATGCACGATTGACTGAGTGAAAGCTGTCTATTGTTTTCACACAACTCTAGAGATACACTCTTATTCTGAGGGAACAAAGTTGTCATGTTATATGGTTGTCAGAAGCTAATCCCTTCTTGTCTATCCAGGGAGGTTAAACTCCTCCTCGTTTATTCGAGAAAGTTTCTAGTGACCTCTGAGCTAGCTGGCAAACCTTAAGTCTAATATAGTCAGTAGAGACCTAGTCGACCTCAGTCCTACGTCTACACTGCTGAATATATTATTTCAATGCGCAGAGCCTATTGGGAATATAGGAACTACACTACATGTCGCCCAAAGTTTGGTAAGGCAATAAATCTAACGCAAGACGTTAGAGCAACTAAGTTGTGCTTTTTCACACAGACCCTTTTTCCCGTGAATACTCCAAAAGACATCTGGAGTGGGTAAGAGGTTAAAATCCGCCCGAACTTAGTAGGAAGAGATTCCTATGTATAGTTTTTGGTTTAGTCAATGTTGAAGGATACAGTGTTCCAAAATATTGTGCACCTAATCTTTGTTTCCTTGAAACTTGATCTGCAACAAAAACCTTTCTGCCAGTAAAATGGGGGAAAGTGAAGACGAAAGGGAGGCAGCTCGAAGAGCAGCTTGACTCCTAGAGGAGGACACGAGTCTCCTACAGAATGACCCGAATGCTATCCTCATTCCGGTCAACATAAGAAAAACTATAACTCTTAAACTTATAGAAAACGGACTGACATCACGAGGTGGTACAGTCATATTCATGGTAGAGGCCCATGAATATCGGCAGACAGAGGTATTCTATTCATGGATAAACTTTCCAGCAGCAAACTCTGTAACACACGAATTCCACTATCACAAAATAGAGGAACCTCCGGATGAATACACTCCTTTCGAGGAGGGTGACATTCCATTAAAATACCAAGAGCACCTGCTCTGGTTTAAAGGCGCCCTAAAACATAATAATCACATCACCAGGCTCGGTCCACTAGGTAGACCAGGAGCAACGCGGCCGGTTCTAGCCAGCTACACACCACATCCAAACATCAAAAAAATGTCAGACCGGGAACTTTTAGCATAGCTAAAAGTACTAATTAAAATACATAGACAATTAGTCCAATATGTAATGCGAACTTTAACAGTCTAACCAGCTATTAACATTCCACAGCAGACCCCTCATCAGGGAAACACAAACAAAATTACACCACAGAACATACAATCATGTCTTGGTAAAACACTTGCAAAACGGGAACAAATTCCATTCTTGCTAGCACAAAAGATATCTCAAATACAGGCAGTATTTCCGGATACTACCCCTAGTGAGAAACACAGAATTTTGACTATCTGCCTTCCAATGGGGATTGCATCACATGTGAAGGATTGTGACACTTGGGGCACAGCCTTTGCTTCCATTTACACAAAAAACATGGGGTTCCGTCCATGGCGGTAATACCAGATGTACCAAGACAGATTCAAAATGAATACGGTCCAGAACCTGCTCTAACTCTGGGTATGAAATTACTGAAAGACTTCAAGCTGGTCTCGGCTATATTATTAGCCAACATAAAAGGAGAAGCAGCATCTGTGGCGATCCTCCAAAAATTGAAGGAAACAGATATAGCAGACCAACCATTTGAACTTGCCAGAATCATAGAAAAATCCTATGAAGAGCTAGGAAGAGATAGTTTGGGTGGGAAACCGGTAAAACCCCAACTAACTGAAAATCCTGAAAAGATATTTATTAAAAATAATCTAAACACTCCAAAAAAGAGCTGGGATGGAAATAAACAATCCACTCCCAAAGAAAAAAGATTCCAGTCCAGAGGAAGGTCTCCTCCGCGGAGAGAAAGATCTCCGGACCAAGGACATAAGTCTCCCAAGAGGGAGCCCTCTGAGAAAAGATACAACCTTAGAAATAGGGATAATTTGAAAAAGCCTGATAGATATCAAAATATTGGTACACGTCCCTCTCGATCTTTTCAGACTTCCTCGCAGAAATCAGAAAGAAGAGGACGGTCAGAACACAGGGAAGAGCACGTCAAGTCCAAAGACAAGGAACCTGCTCAAAGTAAAAAATTACAATTTTCAAGAAAGAAGGTAGCCAGTATTAAAATAATCAAACATGCCGAGGATACTGAGGACACAGCTGAAAAACGGAGAGCCCAGACAATGCTACACAGCGCAGCAGACGTGACAATAGCTTGCAAGATCCTGATGAATCATCTGGAGACAGTGGACACGAATGAATACATTCAGGTGGAAACTGCAGATACCAGAGTTAGCAAACCTCATAAAATATACAAAATAACAATGCGTATAGAGGGAGATAAGACTAGGAAAGTAAGGGATCTGTTTTGGGATAACCTTTCAAAAGGCTATGACATCCTATTAGCTGAGAAAGACTGGCCACCAGAGTTTGTGAGGGAGTGCCCTCATGGCGAAGAAATGATTATGCCTGCCTTCTCAAATCATATTCCAATTCATAGAAAATACACATATGCAAGAAAATGGGCAGTAGCCCAAGCTCCTGCATTATATAAAAATCATGTAGGATGGGATGAGGACTCCCCTCCTCACAAAATCCAGTTAAAATGTCAACTCAATGCACAAAGGCAGTACCCAATTAAGCAAGAAGCTAAAAAAACAAGTCAGGGAGATCTTAGATCAGCTTCAATACCAAGGGGTGATCGAAACATGCACCTCTCAAATGAACAATCCTTTGTTTCCTGTCTCCAAGCCAGACGATTCATATCGTCTAGTCTTGGACTACAGACACCTAAACTCATGTTGCAAGACATTTGCAGTACAAAACTCACACAGTGCAGCACTAATGAATAACATCGTTCGCAAAAAATACAAAACAACATTAGACATCTCTAATGGATTCTTTTGTCAAAATACTGCACCTGAAAGCAGGTATTTAACCGCTTTCTCAATAATGGGGTCATAGGAAAATTTCTGTCGACTCCCATAGGGATTCAAGAATAGCCCAGGATTATTCTCAGCAAGGGTAACAGAGTTACTACAAATATATGATGATGAGGCATTATCTTATGTCGATGACATCTATCTCACAGATGATGACCTGGATACTCACTTGAAAAGAGTGAACACCATAATACTTGGGTTCGCAGCAGAGGGTTACAAATTCAACTTTAAAAGTCACGAATTGCCCTCCTAACTGTCCTGTTTTTAGGATATGAATTATCAAGTGAAGGCAAAAGCCTAGCAGACAACTTCTTAGAGAAGTGCGCTGTACTCCAAGCACCAAAAACGCTGAAGAACTTACAATCAATACTAGGTTTCCTGAATTTCGGAAGAACTTACATTCTAAATTATGCAGAGAGGGTTAAACCTCTCTATGAATTAATAACACCTGATTTTAAACCAATCAATTGGACTCAGAAACACACAGAAATTTTGAGATCATTGCAAACAGACATGTTAGCTAAAACAAAATCACAAACTCGCAACAACACACGTAACCTTGTAATCCGAGTCATCCCAGGAAGATGCGGATTCACACACCTGACCTCTAATGAGGGAGAAACAGTACCAATAGCTTACAAATCACATTTGTATGTTTGTTTATAGCTTTATTTCGATACGATACATATCATAAAAGCAATACAAAACATCAAATAAAAACATTACAAGGATACATAATATAAAATACCGTAGAGAATCATAATAAAAACAGTAAGACATAAGTGTACAAGTTTAAGATATCCTTCAACATATATACGCCAGTATGGGATACAGTTCAACAGGGAGCACATTACTGTATCAACAGCTTCCTTGAGGTTCTTATGCGCCATGCCCAGCCTAGAAATTTAGCCATACAGCATGCAAAAAATGGGCGGGCATCTGAGCGCAATATACGTAGGGCTTCTAGGTGTGATCTTGTTCCCAGGCTCCTACACAAGGGCTTTAGCCATTTCGATCTAGGAGCTGCATAGGCATTGCACTCAAACAATAGGTGGGCGACAGACTCAACCCTTGAAATGCAGAATGGACAATACAGAACCGTTTGTAGTGGAGGGTTCCATGAGGAAGTTAACAATACTAAGGGGAGTACACCCACCCTAAATTTGAAATACAGTGATCTGTCTCCAGAGTTGTGAATTAAGTCCAGATAAGGTTCCCTGTGGGGGAGCTCTTTAACTAGTAAGAACTGGGCGACAGATTTGCAATGGTTGGAGTTACACATTCTCTTATTTTTTACCCATAACCAGTAAGCCTTCTTTAGGAGCTGTTTGGGCGGTGCTGATTTGTTAACCCAAGCGTCTCCTAAACCCAACTCATAGAGCAATCGTTTGACCTCCCTGAACCAGGGTACCTTATTGCAACCTGGAAGGGACAACAGATCTTTTAGGGCGTCGGCGTAACTACACAATTCTGGGACATTCCATATCCGGGACCAGAGTAGCAGGGGGCGCAATTTTGCTTGTTCACAAATTGGGCGGGTGCCTGCATCTAGCAGGAGGGGGATTGTAGGAGTACTGTGGGGTAGCCTCATCAGATCTTTATGAAAGTTGTTTTCAAGATGGGCCAGGGTATCAACTCTCTGCGTGCCCCACAGTTCTGTGCCGTATAGAGCTGCGCTTACAACCCTTGCTCTATAGATATCTAGCACTGCCCCAATTGGTTTCAAGGAAGAGGCTCGTTGTTCCTTGAGCAAGGCTCCTGTGACCCTTTTATGAGTCAGAAACACCTTTTGGTGGTGTGCCTTCCAACTCATTGAATCGCAAAGACGTATTCCCAGGTAATCAAATTCTTTGACTCTTTCCAGAGGGATAGAGTCTAAAACAGGAGGGGCAACGGATTTCTTGGGGGGGTTAAGGACAAGGAATTTGGTCTTGCCTATATTTATAGCCAAACCCTTGGTGTCACAGAAGGATTTGAAGCTAGAAAGCAATTTCTGAATGCCCGCTGGGGATTTCGAGTTCAGGAGGGTGTCGTCCGCAAACAGGAGCGTTGGGACTTTTCTTCCCGCCAGGGTAGGTGCATCCGCAGGATGTTGCAGGAGATGCTCCACCACTCCGTTAACATAAAGAGAGAACAGAGTGGGGGCAAGCACACACCCCTGGCGGACGCCCCTGTCTACAGGGATGCGAGATGTTTTTTCTCCCTGTACACCCCATCTGATCTGGGCGAAATTGTCTTCATGGAATTTTCTAAGCAAGAACAGCAGGTAGGAGGGTAGCCCTAATCTATCAAGGACATTCCATAATAGTGCCCGTGGGACCAGGTCGAAGGCAGTTCGCAAGTCTATAAAGACTAGATATAAAGTGCCCCCTCCCAGCACCACCACTTTCCAATATAGCATTAGAAGGCGGAATGTCTGCTCGATGGTGCCTGTCCCGGTTCTAAAACCTGCCTGAAAATCGGACAGGATCTTTTCCTCATCAGCCCACTGCAAAATCCTACCCAGTACCACTTTGCCCGCAACCTTCTGGGTTGAATCCAACAAACTGATAGGGCAATAGTTGGCTGGGTCGTCCCTGCTGCCTTTCTTGAAAATAGGCACAACTTCAGCGCCCCTCCAAGAGTCAGGAAAAGATCCTCCTAGCAGAGCCTCATTTAGAAGTGAAGCAATTAATCTGCTCCACACTGCTGGGTAGGATTTCAATAGATCACCTGGGATCCCATCAGGACCTGGAGCCTTATTGGAAACAATACCCCCAATTGCCCTTTCAACTTCCTGGCTAGTGAAGGGGCCATCAATGGCAAGGGAATTAGCTATGGGGCTGGACAGAGATCCCGGACATAAAGGAGATGACCCCAGTGCAGCAGAATATAGCTTGGAGAAGTGGGCAAACCAAGCGTCACCCGGGATGTTACAGGTTATTTGCTGGTCAATGGGCTTATTCCTTGCTCTTAGGAGATCCCAAAACCCTTTGGAATCCTTCCTGCTACTTGCCTCAGTTAGGTCACACCAGAAGTGATATTCATAAGCCTCCTTTGCCTCAGCCACCGTTTTTTTATAGAATTTCCTTGCGGAACTAATAGTGGCTGGATCCCTACTCTTTACCGCAGAAATGAGCTCCCCCTTAGCAGCTCGGCATTTAGAGGAATACCATTTATCTCTAGCCTTGGAGGCACTTTTGGGTACAACCCTGGCCTTGGTTTGTGGAATGATAAACAGTTTGCTCAATGCTGCTATGGTTTCTGTAAATAACGGTAAAACTTTTATGCTGGATGGACTTAAAGCGTCAAGCCGAGGCTCCACCACAGACAAGATGGTCCTGGCTTGCGCCAACCTTGCCTCGTCTGCTTTGACTTTTGCCCACTTCAGACGCCTGCCACAATTAGACGGAGCAATTTCGTGGGATGATTTCCAGATATGGGCAGGCTTATCTTGCTTCTTCATCTGCCAAAGGGAAGAGAGGGTTAGGCAAAGGGGGTTATGATCACTATCGCAAGATGCTATAACCTCCATGTCTAGGTGGAAAGGCCAGAGATTATAGTTCAACATGATAAAGTCAATTCTAGAGGTGTGGCCCGTCCTGTTGTAAGTATGAGCACCCATAAGATCCGATTTTGATCGACCATTTGTTGATCTCAAGTTGTGTTCCATACAAAGTGCATTGATGTCTATCGCACTTTGTGTCCATTTTGGAATCGGGTCGAGGGTCAGGATCGGGATTCCTCTTCTTGTGTCCTCATCAAAAGAATCCAAAATATCCTCTTTTGCCAAGGGTTCAAAACAACAGTTAAAGTCGCCTGCAAGAAGAACATAGGAGTCGATCTTGCAAGCAGCTAGGTCGTTGCTGAGACCTGTCGGAGATAGGCTTGATGTCCTGCTCCTAGCGCCCCTCAAATAAAGATTGAAAACCTCTAACGTCCTTCCCCCATGGCAGTGTATTGAGATCCTCTGGAGGTCAGGAGATTGTGTGGACCTTTGGCTCACTTTTAGACCCAGAGCAATGCTGACCCATATTAGAAGGCCTCCAGACGGGCGACCCTTAGATCCACATTGTTGGAGAGCTGGAACAAAATAGGTAGTAAAGCCTACTCTATGTTTTGGTTCCTGAGACCAGGTTTCTTGCAAGATACAGATATTATAGGGCTCTAGGAACACATTCCATTCTGGATTATCAAGGTTGCGAGCTAGCCCTGCCACATTCCAGCTTACAATCTTTAGCAGGGGTACATCTATGGTAGACTGACTAAGAGAGTGAATAGGTACGGATGGAATGGGCACAGCCACTAAAGATAGCCTTTCTAAGGGCTCATTTTGAGGAATTTTGAGAGCCATGGTTTCCTCAGGCTGAATTCCCACTGTTAAGGTGGCCTGGGTGGGTAACATGGATAGGATGTGGGAAGGTGCCAACTGATCATCCCTACCTTGTGGGTAAAAATCACCTAGAACAGTCACATCAGCTGGATCTACACCGCTCGCAACTATCAACCCCCCCTCTGGGATTGGGCTATATGATGTTCTTGCTAGGCCAAAAGAATGATCAATGACTAGGGGTTCAGTACACACGCAAGGGGAATCGCAAGGCCCATGAGCTTGCAATGGTAATACATTTCCCACTGAATGGAAACCAGAGTGCCTGGAGAGTCAATCTACTTCCTCCAGGCCTCCAAATCTGTTTGAAGTTGGGAAGCCATTCCAGTGTGAAAAGGGATCCACACGGTGGTTAGGGCGGCTTCTCCTTGATTGGTGATGAACTAGTGACCAGTTATCCGTTTGATTGTATATGGGGCGTGGGGGATAAAAAAAGGACAATGGCCTAGGAATGACCGAGGACCCTTCACTGCAGGGCCACGAACATATATGCTGTGCCGTGTGTGGATCGTCAAAGGTTACAACTATACAATCCCCAGGATTCGTTTTCCTTGTTGGGCCCACCCAGGGAGTTCTGCGCACCATCAGGACTCTACTTCTACGGCCATTGGGAATAGGTCTATTGACATTAAGCCAATGCATTATTTTGTTTTTCAAGGACCAGTGATTCTCGTGTTGGCCGCTACTGATCTGGGGAACTCCCGTCAGCACAACTACAAAGTCGTTGGCCTCCGGGGGGAAGTCGATGTAGCCCCCTCTAAAGTTATTCTTTGCCGGGAGATCCTGGGTGGGCGGGAGAGCCGCTTCGCCAGGATGGAGTTTTAGGGTTGCTCCAGGTTTAGGGTTAGCAGGTAGGTGTGTGGAGGCCCATTTGGGGGCCTTAGGTATTGTGGCAGTTGAAATTTGGTCCACAGCCACAGTCCTCGGTTTGGGGACCGGGCGTGCAGTACTTGGTATAGTAGGGAGAATTTGATGGGCTTGTGATGTGGGAGCTAAAGGTGTAGGATCAGCTACAGTGAGACCCTGGTTCTCAAGACTTCTCAGGCCGAGAGTGGCCAGAGCAATAATGCTCTTTTCCATCTCGAGTAGATTGTTTTCGATCCGTGAGAGTCTGAGATCTAAAGGGGAAAGGAGTTTTTTAAGGGATTCCCATACCAGATCTATGAATTCCCTATCATTATTGCCCAAACCGTCTACCTGTAAGCCCTCAGCCTCTAAGGTGATGTTAGGTGGCTCAGCGGTTGACCCAACCCCCCCTCCCTCCGTTAGGGGCTGCTTCCCAGGAACCCGGACACCTTTAGTGTTAGGTGTCGAGCCTTTCGGCAGTGCCAAATGTTGTGACACCGCGACTTTCGCCTTCTTCCGAGAATAAGCGGAACGAGAGCGAGGCTTCCGTTTTGGTTGGGTAACACTAGAGGCATTAAATAACACTGGAGGGGGAAGAATAGGAGTATCGTTCTGAGTGCAAGAGGTGGCAGGTACACTCACTTCATCTAGTTTGGGTAGTTGGACATGGGGCGGAGAAGGGACAAATGGGAGCGGGGTCGGGTAAACCTCAGCCTGTGTGACTACACAATGGGGGATAGGAGGGCGCTCCGGAGTAACCGCCGCGGCTATGGGGCCCAGAGAGGATTTTTTAGAAGTAGCAATAACCTCAGACAGTCTTCTAGCAGCTGCCAACTCTAGAGATACCCGAGTTTGAAGTTTAGATATTTCCTGATCTATAGCAAAGTTGGTGCGGGTAATGAAATCATCCATGGGGCCACTAATTGGATGGCCACCTTTAGAGGCCTTACTCCTGGTTATCCTAGTACACATACCTTAGTAAGAGGGGAAAAGCCAATCAACAAATAATGCGGAATGGTGTACGAGTAGTTTAGCTTTTTAATCCTCAGTGAGAATTGGTATAGAACAAAGGGCGAAAGAGGATGGGCCAGTCCAGTCCGCTCAGTCCTCGAACGGCCTCAAACGGCCCGCTCTTTGCCCGGTCTTCGCCCCGGTCGCTCCCGCGCGCTCCCGCGCAGCGTTGCACACCACTATTTGTAGATCTTAATCCAATGGGTGGAGACAATGGAGGTGGGGCGGGGCGGTCAGGGAGAGCGGGGTCAGGTGACTCTGCCACTGACACCGGGACTCCTGGGAATGTGAGTCCGGTGTAACGCTCGCAGCCCTGCAGCCTCGCACAAACCCCACTGCAACGTCCAGGAGTAAGAATCCGAAGCGGGACCCGCGGAGCGGGTTCCGCAAGGCGTGGGTTTGAAGAAGGGAGCCTTCAGCACTCAGCTACGCCGTCCAGGTTAGCAGAACAGTATCCCACAGTGCGGTGAGTCCTCGCCCCTTTTCTGGTGATGGAGGTGGGGCGGGGCGGTCAGGGAGAGCGGGGCCAGGTGACTCGGCCACTGACACCGGGACTCCTGGGAATGTGAGTCCGGTGTAACGCTCGCAGCCCTGCAGCCTCGCACAAACCCCACTGCAACGTCCAGGAGTAAGAATCCGAAGCGGGACCCGCGGAGCGGGTTCCGCAAGGCGTGGGTTTGAAGAAGGGAGCCTTCAGCACTCAGCTACGCCGTCCAGGTTAGCAGAACAGGATCCCACAGTGCGGTGAGTCCTCGCCCCTTTTCTGGTGATGGAGGTGGGGCGGGGCGGTCAGGGAGAGCGGGGCCAGGTGACTCGGCCACTGACACCGGGACTCCTGGGAATGTGAGTCCGGTGTAACGCTCGCAGCCCTGCAGCCTCGCACAAACCCCACTGCAACGTCCAGGAGTAAGAATCCGAAGCGGGACCCGCGGAGCGGGTTCCGCAAGGCGTGGGTTTGAAGAAGGGAGCCTTCAGCACTCAGCTACGCCGTCCAGGTTAGCAGAACAGTATCCCCATTTGTACACACAAGCTGAAAACACATTCAGTGTTACAGAAAATATTGTAAATGCGGTTCAAACTGCTGTAGCAAAAGAAAGAGCCCATGGCCAAGGCAAAAGAATAACTGTTCATACAGCAGAATCAGCCCTTGAGGCGTCATTAAGCCCAGTTAATCTAAAAACAGTGGCATTAGATCCAAAATGGCTACAGTGGGAAAATTCTCTTGCTGCAGAAGACGTGAAATACTATTTTGACCCGAACATGAAAAAACTGAAAGATCTAAAATATGAAGAAGAATATCCTCTGACAATCGAAATTCTGCCTCTCCAACAGTACTCTTGTGTAATCTATATGAACAGAGTTGCACAACACTACGATGTGGATAATAAATCCTACAATGCAGCGTGCGCGATTGTTAAAGGTCGCTGGCGCTGTGGTAAATTCAGACCAAAAATAACAAAAACTGAATCACTGAGAAACTGGTTGGCTCAGCGAGCTGAAATCAGATCTTTAAAGATGGCGCTTGAAAATGCCGATCGTGGATCCCGACACTAATAGTGTGCGATTCACATTTCTGCGTCAAATCTTACAATAATGACTTGCAGAACTGGGTTCAAAATGATTACAAAGATGACACAGGTGCAACAATAAAGCATAAGAAGCTTTGGGAACAGGTAGTTCTTTTGCAGAAAGAACTACGAAAGACTCACGCGATACATACACTGAGTCATCAACGTGATGGCATTCAGATTGCAGGGAATTCATTGGCTAATACAGCCACAGCGGAAGCAGCTCAACCGGCTTCAGTAGCCACAAAAAAGCGTTGAGAAAAATACATAGACGGGGAAACCATGCTGGCGGTAAAAGCGTCTTCAAAAGGCGACTGTGCAGCACTACCCGTGAACTATCCACTCAATTATACATACATAATTGATGCAAACTCCGTTCCTTTTGCTCGAATCCCTGGAGTGGGGGATAGAGTAATTCCAAACACGAACAGGAGAATCTTCTTAATGGAGGACGAACACATGGGATTGGGTCTAAGGCACCAAGAGATCAAGGAATCTCTGAAAGAATTACAATCCGAATACTGGTGGCCGGGGATGAGCCTGCAACATTACAAATTTGCAAAGAGCTGTCCAAACTGCAACAGAGATCGCAGTAGCGAACTGACCAGAGTATTGCCATGGCCCTTCTGGTAGTTAGCATACGGCTATCTATACGTAAAATCCAGCGTCCCATTAATTTAATTTAAGACTAGATTCACTTAAAAATATAGACACCAGCGCTCGGCTGACGCCAGAACTGTTATAAAAGATTTGTGAGTCTTTATCGGCACATACGCAATTAGCATGCTACATTCTGACCAGGGTCCTGCTTTTAGCTCTCGAGCTTATAAGGAGGCCATGACCAGCATGGGCAATGCATTGCGGTACTCTTGTCCCTTCCATCCTGAGGGAAATGGGATTGTGGAAAGAAAAAAACGGGACATAAAGCAATCTATAACGGTGAGGGTATTAGGTTCGGGTGATGGGTGTGTCCAACATTTAACAAGTGTCCAAGGAAGTCTTAATAATCTGCCAAGAAATTCTCTAAAAGGTTTCAGTCTGTACGAACTATTGTTCGGTACTAGAATGCATATTCAGGACTTAGATAGTCAGACTTCAGTGGTAGAAAAAAATGCTTTGATATCAAAGATCGTTTGGCTGTTTTACAGGACTTAAATGAAACAAGAAAAGCCCTGAGCAACATAAAGTTAAAACAGCAGCCAACAGCCACTGAAGATAAACCACCTGTCCCAGCAAGGCCTGTCTGGATTCCAAAGATTGGGGATCTGGTCAGAGAGAAGATCGCAGTGAAGAAGGAATTTGGGCCTTCTTACAGAAAAGCAGTACCTGTCTTAGCTGTTAGCGGAACAAGATCAGTTGTACTACCGCCCCTTGCTGGTAAAAAGGAGAACCGAGTTGTATCCATCGACCTGGTAAAACCACAATCATGTGGCCAATAATAAGTAGTAGGCCCAGTGGACTCCCAAGAAGTAGCAGAATACCACAATTTGCTACAATCCAAACTGAGAGAATAATCACATTTGATAAACCTGCAGTGAATAAAAAAGGACTAGGCAACAATGCCATGGAACTTGTGCCTCTTGAAAGCCAAATTGCAACAGTTCGTCAAGAAACACCTGTCTACAACGATGTAGCCTCAGACTATGCTAATGAAAGAAAAAATGAAAAAGCAAAGGAAAATTCGGAAGCAATTCCAACAATTGACAGAACTGCATCTGGCTACTTCATCAATTTCGATAACTTTTCTGAAGATCCAAGCGAACCTGAAGAAACGCCAACAACAAAAACTTTCAAAGACAAAGTAACTAAACTCTTTCATCAACTCAAAGATTTCTCCATGGATTGAATTTTGGATTGTGTTAGGTGTACTTTTCCTCCTGCTTTGGCTCATCATGGTACTTTGTTTGGGAAAATTCATTGAGGGAAAATACAGTACAATGGACACAGCAAGTCCAAACATCAACTTGGTCCTAAAGCCACACAAGTCATCTCACATCGAGAAAAGAGAACTGTCATCAGTGAATGTCACAGCCATTCCAATACCCGGTGGGGTAGCTTGGGACAAAACGGATTACAAAATCTATGGCCCGGTTGAACTCTTGAAATATCCACATCAGTTCAAGGTTTCATTAAGTGACTTTGTAAAACCAAGTACATTCTCTGATGATTGGGACTTTGAAAGCATAAATAATATGATGTCGGATTTAGTAATGTCAGCAAAATTTACAGAACATGATTACTTACAGGGTTTGTCGAATTATGAACAAATGTACTGTTACAATCACTTTGCACATCACTATTTACATAAATCTGCTCAACCTAGAAATGTTTTTAAGTATAATCAATGGGAACATTGTGCAACTCCACCTAAAAGCAGTTCGAAAACATTTTATGAGAAATTCCCATACTTCTCAGGGTTTAACACAAGTGATGCAGAAACATTTTATTTTAAACTGTTAAATAAGACGGGGATAAAAACAATGTTGACAAATACTAAATTGATCTATTCTGAAACATTTTATGAAAAAATGATTACATTTGGTTTTGAATTCTGGAAAAACAACATTGAAACGAAAACCATCTGGGGTACAAAAAATTGGCAGGTCCAATGTTTAGAAGCATTATTTAGAGCCTGCATGATCCCAGAACAAATAATATTCTTGAATGACACCATTCAACAGACTGCTTGTCTTGGCCTAGCTAAGATTAAAGACTTAACAAAACCGTCTATTCCAAAGCCAATACCTGATAGTAATACCACTGCAGATGTTGAGATAGACGTATCCCATATTTTACACCAAAACAGAACACATCCTGATTGGAAAAAGTGGTGGATCTGGCCAACAGACACAAATAACCGTCAAGATAGATTCCTGAACAAAATACAGGGGTTCAAAATGACCAGACCACACCCTAGCTATTCCCAGAGACAACATTCAGGGATAGTAACAACATACAGTGTAGGGAAACTATGCCTTGAGTGGCTACAGAAATCCACACTGGCTGAAATTAAGCAACACTTGACTTTACTTAAAGACGGTGCTGACTTGCATGATTTCATAATAGGACCACACTAACAGCTTCAAAAATGTTTCATAGCGGCCAGTATATATGCTGCATACAACGAAGCTTGGAAAGTAACTCAAATTGAGACAGCAGAAAAAATACAAGAAATTGATCGTATTATTTGGAAAAATCACTTTCTGTTGTGGACAATGGGTTAATGACTCTGTCCTCCAGAATATATTCACTGGACAGTATTGTATCATCTGCTATCTATATAATATATCAGGACTTACTAATGTTACAACACGGTTAGTCCCAATTACGTTGGATTGTACAGCTCGGATGGACGTTGCAAAATCTGCGTTCAGGCTACGTGCTGTGGCGTTTGATAAACACAACGTCATTATTCTCTATCTTTAACGTTACTGATAAACAAATCAGTTTGGCACAAAAAGGAGCAGACTATACGATTCTGAGCATTGAAAAACTTGAGAGATTACCATTGTCAATGCCAGAAAGACCTGTCATTGAATGGATAATACACGGAATAATTACAATTCCGATAACAACTTTCCAATTTAAATACTGCCAAGAGTATATACCAGCGGGCCAGTATGAAAGGTTGGGTAAAGGGTACATTAGGTCATCATGGAAATTGCCTTACACACACACATGTTATAGTGAAAAGAAACAGGATGTATTTCTTAGTGGTAACAATTGTAAACAAGCACTAAGTGGTATACTTCTGTGCCAAGGTATTAATTTGCATGGGGCCTGTGAGGGGAATTAAATAACCTTTCATGTCACCAGCATGGCACACCTGCAACACAAATAGAGCCATTCTTTAGACGGCTTGATAACGGGAGCTATATTCTAATAGTGGACCACAGCTGTTGTGGCATGGTGCCAGAGAAAGCCTATCTCGTAAGCATTAGTTCCATGGTCACTTGCTGTATGCAAGTATTGTATCCAAACAGCACTCCAGATACGGAGGCGACGATTTGGCCTTCTTTGAATATCTCTTCTATTCGAATTGATACTTTAAGCAGAATGAAGTCTGTTCTTTTACAGACAACCGTGCCTTTAACGTCATCAAAAGAAACGTATGATCTTCTGGTTGCAAGGACAAGGGCAGAGATACATACCCATTTATCAACAAATTGCCCCGTGCATTTAGTAGAAATGCTAAGCCAAATCCTAAATATGTCTGATACCAGTGGTATCCCACATATATTTAAGACAATTTTTTCGGGACTGTTAACACCCTTCAAAACAGTTCTGGGCATTTTTCCCAATTTTGTCCATTCTGTCATTGGCGGCCTACCACTACTTTTGGGACTCGTAGCAGGAATTTTATTTTTGATCCTACTGCTCCGATATGGCAAGGCAAGTCGCAGACAAGACTCCAGCAACAATGGAAGAAACAATACTATCTATACGCTATCGGGACCGCATAACTAAAGTCCTTGGATTAGCCCGGCTAAGAGATCTGAATATGACCTGGTTTCTTTCATTCAGACCAATCTGGCAAAATTGCATCCTACCTGTGCTTTGATGTATGCTATGCGGAGAAGAATGCGTGTTGGACGTCTGTCTTACACTACCATCAGCAGTACCATTGGATACAGATACTTTGCTAAGTCCTGTAACGGCTAATGCATCGTCTTGTCCCCAGCAGCTACCCATTCTGATGACGGCATTCGTTGAGACTTCACCACTACGATTAGGTGGCAGTGAAGTACGAGATGAGAGCAGCATCACCCAGGTACGACCTTCTGTGAGCATTGCTGATCCTGACATCGATGATAGCAATCATTCTCACGACTGCACTGTTGCAGCATTTTCAAACTTGGTCAAACATTCACCTGATGTCGTAGATCAATTTTTTGCGAGTCTGTCTAAAATGATGTTCTCCCCTGAACAGAAAGAATAACTTATTAAGCAACAAGCACACAGCGTTCCCCTGAACTCTGAATTCGGCCTTCAGCTTTGATAAACAAAAGCTACTGAAAACATTTGGAACTATTTTCTCCCCTGAAAACGAAATTATTTTTTTAAACTTCCAAAATATTTACCTTTTTCTGGCACATGAACTCTGCTTAAAGTAGAACTATTCTTAAAGAACAGAGCTTCTATTTTTAGACAATATATTACCTCAGCCTCTAGCACATTTACAGCAATTGTATTCATATGTGATGGAATGGTCTCAACCTTCTTTTCTGTATTAAGAGCCAGTTCATGTGTAATTTTCGCAAATCATTCAGCTAATATATACAAGCATGTTTAACTGAATGATTACACTGCTTGAAAAGCGTACAGTACCAATAATCAATTTCGTGTATTTCGCATACACCATTTCGAATGCAAAAAATGTATTTTGGGGTGGGTTGGAATACACATGCACCTTTAAATGTTTACTTTTGCTTAGTTTTAGTAATGATGGACATTAGATCGCGGAGTGGGTCTTGTGTTTTTATCTAGGAACCTAAATCGATATTTCTATTTTATGCCCTTGTACGGTTATAATCAATAATATCCCTAAAATGGCATAGGAATCATATCAATATTTAGTTGTAGCCCATGCAGTCACATTTAGCAAGGCTACTTCCCCGGACTCCTAGAAAGCACAACGAGTTCTCTAAACAAACCAAACCTCCAGCAACCTGGGAAATCCCCATTTGCTTTTGTTTTGATTTCGTCCTAGAACTCCTGTGAAGCACTGTAAGAACGGCCAGTTCTTATTGACATCTTGATTGACGTCTTCAACCTTACGTCAAACCCGGCACCTTTCAGGTGTAAGAACGGCCAGTTCTTAGTGACATCTTTATTCACGTCTTATGTCCAACCTTACGTCAAACCCGACACCCTTCAGGTATAAATATACCAACGTTGCCTTAAGCAAACACACGGTGGTGGTTTTGGAGCAGAGCAGCTATCTACTTGCCCGAGAGCCCAGCTGATGCGAGAGCCCACGGATGCTGCCCCTCCCTTTTGACGGTCTTAGAGAGATGCTGTCTTTTCTCCTGCCGAGAAATCCAGCTCCGGTGTTCTCAGCCGCCTTCGCAGGCTGCTGAGATATCGAGTCCTGAAAGAGAGATACCAGACCTCCTGCATTCTATTACCCAGGTACGGAGCTGACTAAACCTTTAAAGAGAATTCTTGATTCAGATTCTTGGCAAAACCAACTTAGCTTAAACTGCTACTTACTTACTCCTTCCCACGTATTAGGCCTAGGTCAGGTACACCGGGGTAGGCGTATTTAGAAGCACCAGTTGAGTACGTTAGTCAATGTATATATGTATGTATATATTTTATCCTTTTTAAAGTATCTTATGGCTAAGAAACCATATCAATGCTTTTACAGTATTATTTCATAATACTCCTTTTATTGTACGCACTTTACTTTACATTAAGTATTGCAATTATGGCAATTCATTTCTCTTGCATGGAAAGAAGACTGCTCAATAAATTACACCTTTTATTGAAAACGCCCGTCTCTCTTTTCTCTGCACTTTGGTGAAACTAAGTACGGATGATTGACTGAGTGAAATAGCTGTCTATTGTTTTCACACAACTCTAGAGATACACTCTTATTCTGAGGGAGCAAAGTTGTCATGTTATATGGTTGTCAGAAGCTAATCCCTTCTTGTCTATCCAGTGAGGTTAAACTCCTCCTCGTTTATTCGAGAAAGTTTCTAGTGACCTCTGAGCTAGCCGGCAAACCTTAAGTCTAATATAGTCAGTAGAGACCTAGTCGACCTCAGTCCTACGTTTACACTGCTGAATATATTATTCCAATGCGCAGAGCCTATTGGGAATATAGGAACTACACTACACTACGTGCTCGAAATGTCATTGAGTAGCAACAAAATACCTTACCAAATAGCTGAAGTCAAAAACTGTCCAAGAGAGGTTTGTTCCTCTCTCTTCTACCTTTCTCACCTCAAATGCCAGAAATACTGAGGCAATCCATTCCGGTCTGGCATTGGGTGAGTGGGTCATGCCTCCATAGTGTCTGCAAGATGAAAAACAAAACCTCCAAGGTGGGGGCTCTGGCGGCAACAGGAATGGAGAATCCTGTTATAGAACATCAGAAAAGGATTACGAGCCTGGTTTTGTGACCATTCCAGTAGGTAGTTATGGTTAGGACCTATTATCCATAGGAAATCCGCAACATTCTATTGGCAATAACTTTGGCATCGATTGATGAATCTTCTTGAGATTTACAAACTTTTGGCCAGCTCAGTTCTCTCCTTCCAATATAAGTTTGGGGGTTCCAAAACGTGTTTTCCCCATGCAATTTCCAATGGGACCTTTAGCCACAGCTAATGCTCGAACGGAATTACACCAAATTTGGCAGAGACGTAGTCCTGAGTTCTGACTTGTGCCTTTGGCATATCAGGTGCGAATCTGTTCAGTAATTTCTTTGAAAATTACGGTTAAAGTCATTTATATATTTATGGGCGCGGAGGATCCACGGATTGTGCGAGGATTGGCCTCGTAGGATAAGTGCACCGTCCCAATCACGCGCTCAATTCTAATTGGCTGTCAAGCGATTGTAAACATTCGATATCAGGAACTGTTGGCAGCCATTTTGTGCCTCGGTGGAAGCAAGGCTGAGGAAGTCATTGATATATGTGTGGAACCTGTAAAAAGGGGGCAGGGTAGACACACCCTGACCCCCTAGGCCTGCTCAGGGGGTCACATAAGGACCCAAAGGGCCAAAGAAGTAAGATAGTATTTTTTTTAAGTCGCGGGATGCGCATAGGATACGCATATTTCACCACCCAAAAAAAAGAAGCATGTATTTTTGAGATGTACATCAATCTAATGTGTATAGATGTTGAGTGGCTCTAAAAAGAGCCCTTGTGTTTATTGAGAGAATTTAGTACTTACAAGTAAGTACTGATGCAGAGTCTAAAGTTCATGAGAACAAAAATCTGCTCCCTTCATCTGTAAAATGTGCAGCATCTCTCCTATAGATGCCATTCATATTGAAACTCAGATTTTTGTGGTATACGGACACCATTCTATAGTTTAGAAGAAAAGTAGAAACATATTTATTCCCATTTTTTTCTAGCTTTTTCAATCAGTGGACAACATAGATAGGAGTAGTTCCATTTCTGCCTTTGGCATATGTTAGAATAGACTAAGGGAGTTTTGGGGAAAGAGAAATTAAAACAGAAAAGAAATGATTGGTTGTTTGACAACATTCTAAACAGAAAACTAGGGTGCATGTTTTGGATTTTTAAAAGCATGATTCTTATTGGTTATCAGATCGTGATTGAAAATAACATTTTGTAGGTTAAGGTAGTATATTGAAATGCCGGACACCCTTGCTGTTTTTTAGCAACATTGTGTGATGAACTTTTGCGTTCTTCGGGAGCCAGTATTGCTTTTTTGCATGGGTAGATGCTAATTAGTAAGTTGTAGCTATACACTCTGGTAAAGATCTGGTGAAGAACAAGCCTCAGAATTATACTTCAAATTATAAATATCTTTTCTATTGGGGACTGCTACCCCTCCAAAAAAAAAGACGTATGTACTTTTTTAATTAACTTTTATTAAAACAACTGGAAGTATAACTAAATGTTAACAGGAGCCTCAGTAGTGACACGCCCACCAGCAGTCAAGCCCGGAGGGGCTAAAAAGGAAGAGGTCCCTGCTGTTGAGTGGGGGACTTTGGCAACACCGCCTGGGGCATCTGAATCTTACTTGACAAACGTTGGTCTTCCTGCTGTGGGTCTCCCCGGCCGCCGCTCTCTCCACCACGCGGCCGCTGCGGGGGAGACTACAGCCCCCAGGAGCCTCGGCGGTGACACGCCCACCGGCAGTCGCACCCGGAGGCGCTGAAAAGGGAGAGGTCCCTCCCGCCTCACGGGACGCGTGCTGGCGAAGCCCGGGCAAAGGGCGCACTGTCTGTGGCCGTCCGGGGCAGGAGGTGGCAGGGCAGGGCCAGCCCTCTGACATCTTACTATGGGTAATTGTAAGAAAGCTATTAATGCAGAATAAGGGGGAGCAAAGCGAAGGTACCAAGACGCTTAAAGTCAATCATGTTGTATCTCTCTTCTGCTGTGGGGGCCCTTACAAAGGAGATTGTGAATGCTGAACAGGAGTTGGGCCTGATACATCCTTCCTTTCCCAACCCCAGGACACTCAGAACTCTGCCAACGTTTCCCATATCCCTTTAGAGCCAGTGGTGATCATTGCAAACACTACTCCACCAGTCATATCTGGTGCTGGCCCGCCCCCAGACAGTATCACTATGCTTCCCGTTTTATTGAGCGCCCAGCAGCCTGATCCACCACCAAAGCGGAAACGGGGAAAATCTAACAACGCGCCAGCTGCACCCATTGCCTTACCCGATTCTTTGGGAGACCAGATGGAGGCCATTTTTGTTGCTCGGATTGAGCCCCTGCTTCTGGGTATTGCAAAAGACATTGTGGACATCTTGAACACTTGCCTGGAGGGACTTTTGAAGAAATGTTCACTTATTGATAGACTCGTTCATGATCACATAGCGCTGCCAGAGACACATAATGTTGGATTGAAAGGCACGGGAGAAATAGTAGCGAGGGGGTCAGAACAAGGGAAATCAGAACGCCTCGTTAGGTTGGGGGACCCTATTTCTTCCCACACAGGCCCAGAGGTAATTCCACCAAACCCTAGTGCCCTCGTATGCCCCATAGAGCAACCTAGCATACCCATTAACAAGAGGGTAAGGGCTAGTCAGGCCAAATCGGATCACCCCCTGATGCTGCCCCCCTAGTCGCAATCTTCATTGGGGTCCCCCACTCAAAGAGGGAGAGCTTGAATCCATCCCAGATCTCATGGTAATGGCCCGTTCTTGGTGTGACGATGTTTGCAGTGGGGCTAACATTTCCAATAGGATCATCTTTGCTAGGAGGGTGGGTTGGATAGGGAAGCAACCGAAGTCTGTCCAGGGGGATTGTATCATAATTAATTTCGATAGGGCCAATTTGGCCGATAGACTGTTCTGGGATGGCTCACACATATCACAAAGAGACCAACTAAGACCGGTCCCCTTGGGTTATTTTTATTCTCCCTCAGTAAATACTTATGGCGAACAGTGACCACCAACGAGGTGGAGGGGGTTGATTCCAGCACCAGGAGGGGCAAGTTTAGGTGGGCATGACCGTTTCCATACCCCAAGGATAGATATTGAAGTCCTGGCACCTCATTCTCACCCAGTAGACGGTCCTGCTGTGGGTTGTGGGCCGGCCCTGAGTAATCCTTTTGCCCCTTTGTCAGGCCTAGAGAAAATTGACTGACTAGGGGACACGAGGCTTACTCCCATGGATGGGGCCTCTGTTACCGATGGTGTGGTGGCTTGTAAAGTACTTAGCTGGAACATGGCTGGTGTCAGAGCCAAAAGGACATATGATGCATGGGTTGGCTTTGTCACCAGTCACGATATCATAGCACTCCAGGAAACAATGGACACCTCGTCCTGCTTCTGGTTGGATGGCTTTACAAGTTTTGCCGTCCCAGCCTTTCCTAGCATTTCCGGTAGAGCCTCATCTTCCACTTTTCATTAAAACTTAAGGGGGTGTTAAAAATGGTTAATAACGGTTCACCAAACCTTTTAATAGTGGAAAGGGAGGTTTCCCCTAGTCGGAAAACCTTTTTTATTAATTTTTATAATTCTTGGAATATGGATAATGGTAACGATCATATTGCCTCCCTGGAATCCTTTTTACTCCTAGCCAGTCAAGATAAATACACCAATGTGGAGTTCGTCCTACTGGGCGATTTTAATATTCACCCCTGCAGTAAAATGTATAGCACAGGCGACCCTGTGAGCCCTCCTGGCATAGAAGCCCCCCATTTTGAGCACACTAAGGCCGGAGAGGCACTGGAAGAGCTGTTAGCAAATTTTAATCTATTCAAACCAAATATTCCTGAGGGGGGACGAGAACAATCACCTATAAGGGCTCAGACCCTGGTTCCATAATAGATTATGTATTTGTGTCCTCAGGTATTCTACACAGGGTTGTTTCCTATGCAACAATTGTTTCCCCATTTAGTAACCATAATCCTGTCTTACTCGAGGCGAAATGGGGGGATTTCATGGGGTCTATGATTTTCCCCGCCAAGTTAAGGTCAGTATCACGACCTGTGGATCAGGGGAGAAGGTTAAAGTGGGCTAATGTGGTCCCAGAAAACTTTTATGCAGATCTCCTCCCAAAAATAGAGGGATATATGTCAATCTGTGAGGACCCTAGAGCTGTAAATCATGAAACTATGGGGGCGTTTGAATCTATATGTACACAAATTGCCTAAGACCTAACGGCTAGATTAGGGCAGGGGGCGAATAACCACCATCGATGGTTCGACTCAAAGTGCTTGAAAGCACACAGAGCTCCTATGCTAGCCCTAAAACATAAACCGAGAGATAAGGTGGTCACCACTTCACTAAGGAGAGAGTACAAGCGAGCAATCAAATGTCGGAAGGAAGACATAAAGGCAGCGGCTTGGGAAAAACTACTCTCAGCGGACGTCCTGGGTAACAGCAGCCAATTTTGGGCTACTGTAAACGAGCCATTTTTCTCAGATCTGGATAACAATGTCATGGACTGCGTCATCCCTGATGACAAATGGCTGTGCCACTTTAGAGCAGTGTATGGCGACTCGGCCTTGGAAGCTCCTGGTTGTCCACCAATAGTCCCTGAGGCCGCCCCAGTAATATTCAACGAAGCAGAGGTGGAGATAGCAATTTTAGAGACAACTAAGAATAAACCCCCAGGGCCTGATGGGGTGCTGGCAGACTTTTACAAACACTGCCCGAAGCTTTGTGCCAGAATTTTGTCTAATGTATTTAACGCTGCCAATGGCAACTCGTTGCCTACTTCTTGGGCCATTTCAATATTAGTGCCAATCTTCAAAAAAGGATTCAGAAAAGGGGGTGGTGATGAACAGAGTGTCTGAATCAAGCAGACCACTCTTACCCAATCCAAAGATCAGGGCTTGATCCATCACCGTTTTTTAGCTCACTGCACCATCCCAGCTCAGAACCTGGCTACATGCAAATAGGTCTGACCCTGGCCCAGTGCATCATGGGGACATGGCAGACCAAACTACCAAGCCAATTCTTATACTGGGAAGGAAACAAGCTTCCGGGGACCGGTTTCTGGCATTTCAGCCATCTTCGGCCCGGCTTGCTTGAATTCTGATGGTGCAATGAGCAAGGGACTCACATCTGAGTATACCCTTCCACGCTTATGGTGGAAAAAAACGATGAACAGAGTGTCTGAATCAAGCAGACCACTCTTACCCAGTCCAAAGATCAGGGCTTGATCCATCACCGTTTACTCAGACATGAGTCCCTTTCTCACTGCACCATCAGGATTCAAGCAAGCCGGGCCGAAGACGGCTGAAATGCCAGAAACTGGTCCCCGGTAGCTTGTCTCCTTTCTGGTGAAGAATTGGCTTGGTAGTTTAGTCTGCCCTGTTCCCATGATGCACTGGGCCAGGGACAGACTGATTTGCATATAGCCAGGTTCTGAGCTGGGATGGTGCAGTGAGATAAATAACGGTGATGGATCAAGCCCTGATCTTTGGACTGGGTAAGAGTGGTCTGCTTAATTCAGACACTCTGTTCATCACCACCCCCTTTTCTGAATCTTCAAAAAAGGTCAGCGTGATGACCCAGGGTGTTATAGACCCATAGCCCTCCTAGATTCTGCAATTAAAATACTAGGCAGAGTCCTTCTGGTCAAGCTGAGGGATAGTGTTGAGGGATGTGGGGGGCTACCAAAGATCCAGTATGGGTTCAGAGAGAAGAGAGGCACCCTGGAGCAGTGCTCCAACTTGCATCTGTTGGTCGCTAAATATATGGTAGCCAAGGAGGGGGCGCTATTTCTGGCCTTTATGGACCTCTCCTTGGCTTTCGATTTGGTGAACAGGGCCAAACTGTGGCCAATCCTTTTGGAGTTAGGGATAGATGAGGCATTGGTTAGATTTATGGCATCCCTTCATCAAGAGTTGTACGCCCAAATTAGGGTCACTAACGAGGGAAGGAGTACTACCCGCGAGGAGTGCGCCAGGGCTGCATTTTGGCCCCCCTCCTTTTTACCATCTATATTAATCGTCTGGGCTGATATCTGGTGGAGGTGGATGGCGACGTTCCGTATATAAGAGATACAAAGATTCCTGCTCTCCTAGACGCGGATGATGCGGTCCTCATAGCCCACACTGGTAATGGTCTGCAGAACTTACTGGATGCATTTGGGGCATTTATGGATAGGCTAGACCTAAAAGTGAATGCTAACAAATCACACACCATGGTGGTCGGATTCCATAGGAATAGGGGTAAATCAAAAAATGTTAAATGCAAGGGTGAAGTTGTCTCTAGAGTGGGAGTGTTCCCATACCTGGGGGTGCTCTTCGATGAGAGTGGCTCGTGGGGCCCCCAGATAAGGGCAAAGAGTTTATCTGTGACTAGATCAGCTGCGGCACTCATGGGGTTTACAAAAAGGTTGGGGCCAGGCCGATGGAGGCCCTGTTAAAAGTCTGCGACGCTAAATGTATTTCAACCGCGAGGTATGGGTCAGCCTTATGGGGCTACGTACATCTTGAGACAATTCAGAGGGCGGAAAATAGATTTCTGCGTTCCTTGCTGTCTGTTTCCCAGTCCACCCGACCTTTTCGATCCACGCGGAGGTGAGCTAATATTTTGGCTAAAGATTTGGCTTAACAAGGAACCAACCCTTAATCACGCGATTTTAGTAGGCGTCGTGTACTTAGTCCACTCCAAAAAGGTGCCCTGGCTGGATTATCTGAGAAAGTCCTTCGAACATCTGGGACGCCTGGATCTTTTCCTATCCTCATCTTGTATTAAGAAGGAGGATGTGATCCTGGTCAAAAAGCATTTTTTGTGGAGAGGGCCAGACTAGCCCAGGAGGATAGGGAATTGCTGAAACCTACAGTTAGATCCTACTATATGCTATTAGGCTCTACCTCACTCGAGCAATATCTTAGGATTGTCACAAGGCCATTTCATAGGTTTTTATTGGTGAAGTTTAGATTTAATTTTATTCATTTTTATTTGGGCAACTATCCAACTTGGGTCAAACCAGATACAGCCACACCCTGCACTTGTGATCAATTTTCAACCCAATACACAATGCATTTTGTTATGTTTTGCGGGTTCTTTTCAGACATTAGAAAAAAATACTTGCTGCCTATTGTGAAGGAGGCTGACTTCACGCAAGTGAGGCCGGCATTAATCTACCTCCAGTCATTGAGCAGCACCCGCATCATATTTTGTGTGCCCAACTTTTTAGAAGCGGCATCCAGAATTAAATTACATAATGCGCCACGGTGTGTAACATAGTGAGTTTTTAATCCCATTATTTATATACTTCATTTTTCTTGACCCATTGTTTTGCACGTGTTGAAAATGTATCAAATATTTTTACACGTGTATATAAATGTTTTTATGCCTTTTATGATTTTTAACAAATTGAATAAAGTGTATTTGACTGACTGACTGACTGACTAAATGAGGTCACACATTATAAGTCAAAGTAACACTTGACGATATTTTCAATTTTTTTAATGTGTGCAGTGTACCTGATAGATTTCACTTATGTTATAGGCCTGCATTCAAACTGTGTTTGTATAAAAGTGCCTAGTGCGTCATATTTATATTACAGATGAACAGGTCTTTAAAATAATTCACAGATGAGACAGAATTAGGTGAGAGATGAAGTCATTATGCAGGACAATATTTTTTAGGGCTTATTTACAAAACTCTTGTGCCACTTTTGTGTTACTTTTCTCATGTTGACAGTGACGCAAAAGTGGAGCAAGGAGTTTGAAAAAAATTTCTTTCATTTCTAATGCATTTAATTGGAAGTATTGAATATCTAGGCCGCTTTGCTTACCTTGTGTAAACACTGTGGCCAACAGAGTTCACAACTTGAACTCCGCTTTGGTTTGTTACTTGCCGGATATGCAAGACTGCTTTGAAGAGGAGACCCCAATAAAGAGTACTGGTGTGGAACTGCAAGTATGCGGAAGGACTTGCAGACTAAAAATCCGGTCAACTTTGGAAGGGAAGAGTTAAGGATATTGAGAGAGGCTCCTTTTGCTTCATGAGAAGGCCCTATTATCAGTGGAGCAACACTGTCAACCTCTACTGCACAGCCTAATATTCGTCCCCAATTTGGAACTCTTTAAGAGAAAAAGTAAGAAGGTTGAGAGCTGTGTATGCCATCCTAATACCTAATCATCCATTAGTTATACAGAGATCCACCCTGTATCAGACTCATCCATACAAGTGTGAATTGGACATTATCTGATACCAAAAACCCCTCAAGTACTTATATTTGTTACTTTTTAACTTCGTCGACTACTCATATTGAGAGTATTTACCTTAATGTTATCCGTTAAAAATATGTGAATCTCCATGGTTCAGACAACTAGTAAATGCCACATTTGAGACATCAGTGTAATCAGCTGGAAGAGCAGGATATACTTTTTTTCAACATCAGCAATTTTCTGCTGATTTATGTAACATTCTGCAAACTGAAAAAAGGTTTAACAATGTATATATTGAACATATGTCCAAGATTAATTTTAATGTACATAAAAACATTTGTTCTCAATAGGATTGGGGTTGAAAAGCAATCATCAGAGGTTATATTTGGCAAGCAAAATAGGAAATAGCATTGCATTATACAAATGTTAGGCCGAGATTGGTCCCGCAATTCATTTACAAACTCCTGGCCTTGATCTGATAGCATATGGAAAGCAGTCAGTGGATCTGGTATGTCGAGTGGTTGACCACCATCTGGTATAGTGCATGGGCAGGAATAAACAGCTTGTGGCAACCAGTACGTCTAATGGTTGAGATATCTGTATAATGACATAGAACAGGGGACAAATCAAGTTTAAGGTTATTAAAAAACTTGGAGAGCGTTGTAAAATACAACATTGGTGAATCGATTACATGTGAACTGCATGGGGAGGAAGCAGCACGTGGCGCACTACTTACAAAATTAAAGGCGGCAGGATTAAGTGATTTGCCTAGAAACATCGCCTACCAAGGTAAGATATTGGAGGTATAAGAGCTGGAAACCATGCTAAAATACACTCTTACTGAAAACATTACTTTTGCAATGCATGGGGCACGTGACGCACTACTTACACGAAAAAAACTACATCGCATTAAGTTGAACAGCACGTAGCACACTGTTGCAAGAATGGCCACGTGGCGCTTGGCAAGTTAAAGAAACGTGGCAGGATTAAGTGATTTGCACAGAACTAAGGATAGCAAATCAAGTTTAATGTTATTGAAAAACATGGAGAGCGTTGTAAAATATAACATTGGTCAATCGATTACATGTGAACTGCATGGGGAGGAAGCAGCACGTGGCGCGCTACTTACAAAATTAAAGGCGGCAGGATTAAGTGATTTGCCTAGAAACATCCCCTACCAAGGTAAGATATTGGAGGTATAAGAGCTGGAAACCGTGCTGAAATACACTATTGCCGAAAACATTACTTTTGCAATGCATGGTGCACGTGACGCACTATTTACCAGAGAAAAACTACATCTCATTAACTTGAACAGTACGTAGCACACTGATGCGGGAAGGGCCACGCGGCGCTTGGCAAATTAAACAAACGTGGCAGGATTAACTGATTTGCACAGAACAAAGGATAAGAAATCAAGTTTAACGTTATTAAAAAACATGGAGAGCGTGCTAAAATACAACATTGGGCAATCGATTACATGTGCACTGCATGGGGAGGAAGGAGCACGTGGCGCACTGCTTACAAAATTGAAGGTGGCAGGATTAAGTGATTTGCTCAGAAACAAAAGTTACAAAGCCAACTTTAAGGATATAAAAAAGTAGGAAAGCGTGCTTAAAAACAACATTGTCAAACCGAACAAAAATTTGCATTTACGCGGTATTTAAAGATCATTCAGATAAATTAATTTAATTATTCTTTCAAAAAAGTGCTCACCTATGAAGAAGTGGATACGAACACTATCAATGGCTGTGACTGCGGAATAGGAAAAGTTCGAGAAGGTTGGCAGGTTATAAATGCTTTGCAGAAGGATGATTGCTTGAGCATGATGTCACTGGGTGTGAGAGCTGTGATTGGGCATGTAGTACTTGAGCATGCGCAAATAAAATGAAATATGTTAGGGGTAGATAGCCAGACGGTGGGACGTATTGTGCGCATACGTAATATTAACATGGATGCGCCATCATGAACGTGCATGCAGAAAGTGAAGGCAACTCCTAGGTGGTACATACACAGATGGACTTTGGATGTCGATAGAACACCGGCTCCCGCAGGGGGTGGGGAGCCAGTGGGACAGTGGGGGAGTTGAAGACCCTCACACGGTCCCCAACGGTGACGGCCATAATAAATTTAAAAAAAAGGTTGTCCCCGGGGAATGGGGTGCCCGGAGCCTTGAAGTGGCTTCAGTAGGGGGGCTATGCAGCCCTCCTCCATAAAATATTAATTTATAATTAGCCATGCCCCAGGGTGGGGACCTCGGTGCCCATAAGTGACCATGGGAGGGGGACCACGCAGCCCCATTCCCATAAAAAATTGAATACCGATACTCCACTTATTGTCATCGTACCATAAGAGCAGCCTTCCAATCACGCGCTGAATGCTAATTGGCTGTCAAATCGTAAACAAGGAAAGACGACGCCGTGTTCTGGCTCAATCAAGCTTGTCAACATTCGAAACTTGAAACTGTTGACAGCCATTTTATGCCTTGGTAGAAATGAGGCTGAAGAAGCGTGTGAAATGTGAGTTTAAAATGTGAAAAGGGGGAGGGTAGACACACCCTGACCCTCTAGGTCTGCCAAGGCGGTTCCACAAGGACCCCAATGGCCCCAAATTTCTATTTTTTTGGTAAAATCGCGGGGTGCGCGTGTGATCCACGCATTCTAGGGATATTTAAAAAAAAGAGAGACTTGGGCTTCCTCGCGTCTTTGGTAATTTGCATTCTTTCAACTGTTTAGAGGTGATGCAGCAGTGCTGGATTCAGGATCCACCCCTGAGTAAGAAAAAGTTATATTAACACTATTTACCTGCTAAGTGAATTTCCTTTGATAGGCTGACATTGACTGGTTTCAGTTGCAAATTCTTTTAAGTGTGCAGTTTTCAAACTTTAAAATATTCACCTTGATTCATCCGAATTCTGATTTATTCATTTGTTATCAGGAGAGAAACCAGTGCTGCATCTTTTAGCCCAGCAGTGACCCTGCAAAGTAGTTCCAAGCATACTTACAAGGAACTAGTATTTCCTTCCATAGGAATCCCATTTCTATAAAAAAAAAAAAAGAAATTTCGATTTGCGGGTCAGGCTCTAGGGGATGGGGTCCAGGGCCCAAAAAAATAAAAAGAAGGTGGGGCCATATAATGTAATATAATTTAAAAACAAAATAGCTAAAAATAAATAGTTTAAAAAAAAATTGTAAATCAGTATCAAAAAATAAATATAAGAATAAATATATTTAAAAATTGTCATTTACAAAACCTTTAAAATTTACTTTAAAAACCCTAGGTTTCAGACATGTTATAGTTAGGAATTAGCATTTAACAATCCTCAGAAATTCACTGAAAAAAACACAGGTTTCAGGGGTGTTATAGTTAGTTGGACATTTCACTCTTACAAAACCATTGAAATTCCCCTGTTATAGTTAGATGTACTAACTATAACTCATGTGCATGCAATCCACTGCTGTTGATGTCACATATTACATCATTCATGACATGGTCAGTGACATCACTGATGACATCACTGATAACATCTCAAATGACATCACTGATGACATCACATGTGACAAACTAATACACCTCATCATACAGTAGCATAACCTTTCAACACTTATTATAAAATATGAAGTACCATATTTGAAACCATTGACACACCAGTACAAGTTTCTAAAAACCTACTCAGTGATTCCTAGAACTACACACACATCTAAACACTCACCTATAGATTCATTCATACATGCTAACAAAGATCAATAGAACACTATTAAATATAGTTATACACCTACATCAACATTACACACCAGCACATATCCTACTCACTTATGCAAATAATTGATCATACTTATATTTACTAAGCTACTCACTTACACAAACACCACTTTATTTATTCATATAGATAGTGACTCATACTTAGTGTGTTATAAAGTCACCATTACAACTATACAGATATCCATATCACACACATACAATCACTGAGTCTAATGTCTACTTATTTATAAACAACAATTGTCACATACACTGCCTTTTATATTTTTAGTTTGTTGGACATACATCATTGAGAAATGTATTTACTCATCACCACACCCATAAAGAGATTCACTCACCCAAACAACTGTTTCCACATACAGTCTTAACCTCATATACCTACTAAATCAACTATTTACACATCTTTTGACAGTCACACACGTCCCACCCAACCACACACATATTCATTCACTATCCCATACAAATACTCACTTAACTAGTTAATAACTAATGTAGACTTTCACATAACTAGTAACCAACTTATGTAGTAGTTTACACTACAAGAGATAGAGTGATACAGGTATTCACAAAGTTTAATCACTATCCCATATATTTAGTGAGACACTTTAAATTTGTCACTTAGGCACTCAATCACTTTGCTACTAAATCCTCCATTCAGACACTTATACATCCACTCAGTGTTCAAGGCAGATTCCTATATAAATATAATACTTATTTAAATATCGAAGCAACCCACATTCACTGGATGATGTAATCAGTGATGTCATTTTTTATGTCAACAGTGATGTCATCAGTGATGTCACTGACCAGGTCATGAATGATGTAATATGTGACATCATCAGCAGTGGATTGCGTGCGTGTGAGTTACATTTAGTACAACTAACTATAACAGGGGAATGTCAATTGTTTTGTAAGAGTGAAATGTCCAACTAACTATAACACCCCTGAAACCTGTGTTTTTTTCAGTGAAAAAAAAAAAAAAAAAAAAAAATATATATATATATATATATATATATATATATATATATATATAAATATGAACGCTCAAAGGTCCCTTCGCTCAAAGGAACGACAGCACTCCGGGGGTGATGATTTTAACAGCGGTCTTAGTTTATTCAGATGAAAGTCAACAACAAACACGTTTCGGCGTCAGCCTTCGTCAGTGTTTTTGTCACCTCTTGTGTCTCAATCCTACCGAGACACAAGATGGCGGCCGCTCCGGACTGTTTGGAATGTTGACAGACACCCGAGAGCCAATCAGCTTTCCGCGCGCGAACTCGCGTAGCGCGCTGGTACGCGCCCTGGTGCGCGCACCGGGGCGCGCTTATAGATATATATATTTTTTTGAAGTTAAATTACTCAAAATCCACTGGAGCACATATCTTGAGACATAGCAAAGGCACATCGGGCTACCAGTCCCTACAATTTTGCCAAGTTTGGTGGAAATCCATTCAGTCTTTCGGGCTAAAAGTGAGTCCAACAGCCCTATGGAAATTAACATGGGGAAAACACGTTTTGGGACCCCCCTTTTATCTCGGCCCCCGCTTGACTATTCACCCCCAGGGAAGGAGCAGAGCGCAGCGAGGCAAGTTTCAGGACATTTTGAGGCAGATTCCTCAACCGGCGCCAAAGTTATTCCCAATAGAATGTTGCAGATTCCCTATAAAAAACAATCCTAACTATATCTACCTACTGGCGACCGCCAGTAGGTAATATATATATATATATATCTATATATGTATAGATATATATATATATATATATATATATATATATATATATAGATATATATATATGTGCAGCACCTCGTAAACAAGGAAAGACGACGCCGTGTTCTGGCTCAATCAAGTTGGTTTATTCTGCTCAAGGAAAGATGCGTTTCGCGTGTTTTGCACGCTTGCTCACCAACAGTGCATTCTGTGAAAAACACAATTTTTTAACCATCGTGCTCATTCCCAGTCACATGATGTGACTACAGATTCAGTGCGTTAAAAGAAAGACTTGTAGTTCTTTCACTAGCTTGTGGCATGGTGCTTTTTCAAAGCAAAATTCATTTACCCAACACACATCTGATGAAGACCGTACACGGGAGGGGACAAGCCCAGTCAATAAAAGAGTTATAAGGAGAAGGAAAAGGCCAAAAAGGACAATTGTGCAACGCCATAAAAATCTACGCTCTATCCCAAGTGATCGCGAAGGCTTGATAAGTGAAATGATTGAAAGAGTGATTACGGATAAAATAGAAACCACCCTTGTTCAGATCTCAAATAATATCATTGAGACCCTAAGAGACTGTGTGGCTGATATATTGGGCAAATGCGATAGGATTAACTCATTTTTATCAACAAAAGGGCCAGTACACTTCCCCTTGAACATACCTGGGACCCTGGATCCTCAAGTCCAATCTATGGAGGTGACAAGAAATTAAACATTAGTAGATCCCCGACTCATTACCGCTCCCCCGACATCAAAGATGCCTTTATTAACTACGCCTCATTTGCCCAACACAGGCTTAAAGATATCTGGGCAGAGTATACCCAATCCTAGTATCTCCTCGACAAAGGTTAACTGGCATAACTTGGGTGGTCTACAGGGAGGGAAAAGACAGCGCACAAAGCCCCGAGTTAATCTACCGCCGGGGGCTACCCCATTTGTTGCAGTCCTGGTAAATGTCCCCACTTTGAAACCAGGGGAGATAGAATCTGTAGAATCTGAGAGTACTTTATTGGAAAATATTAAATCATGGTGCGATATAAACTGTACAGGCCCAAAGAATATATCCTTGAACATTAGCACAGGGAGAAGAGTTGACTGGTTGGGGCATACAGAAAAAAGCCTACCAGAGGATTGCCTCATAGTAAACTTTAACAGACCCCATGTGTACTCGATTATTTTGGGATGCTACTGATGTTAAGAAAGGAGAAATACGGGCTGTGCCTTTAGGTTTCTTCTATCCACCACCCAAGCAGCATAATTACCCTCAAGTCTGGAATGGTCATCACACTACCACGAGACACAATACTCGCCTCTCATCTTGGGCAACAAAAACACCAGATTTTACTCCAAATCCTATGAAAGACATCACACCAGCAAGCAGATCCGACCTGGAGCTTTTAAATAGATATACAGTTCTATCACAGCTAGATGAAAACAACTGACTGACCTGCTCTGCGGGCCCGGCTAAACAGGGTCAATGTAGCCCCACTAACGCAAAAGAAAGAGGGAAAGCTGTGAAGCTTATGAGCTGGAACATTGCAGGTCTCCGCTCGAAAAGGGAAGATAGAATCTGGCTTGAGAAAATCATGGATTGTGACGTTGTAGCCTTACAAGAGACATGGGACACTAAATGTGATTTTTGGATAGATGGCTATGTATCTTACTTTCTGGCTTCCCAAGCTTCAATCACAGGAAGAGATAGAGGAGGGCTCATGTTCCTAGTTTCTGTTAGACATATGGGGGTTATTAAGCTACTAAACACCACTTCCCCTAACTTCATGGCTCTGGAAGTAACCATGCCTAATAACCACAAAATAGTGTATGCCAATTTTTATAATGCCCCACATAGCATTTATATCAATGAGAATATCGATTCACTTGCAAGATTTTTAACTGATTATAAACAGGGTCAAACCACTTTTGTTCATTTTATCCTTTTTGGAGATTTTAATATACATTTATGTAATTTGCACTGTCAATATGGAGCCTATGCAGATTATCTGCCCTACTCTCATTTTAAACATTCGGCAAAATGGGTTGCCCTGGAAGAATTACTATCAGACATAGATCTGTCGGAGCCAGAGTTTATTGATAACAATGATAGAGTGGCAACATATAGTGCGAGAGGCAGTAATACTGTTATAGACGTCATTTTTGTATCCCCAGGCCTGTTACCTAATGTTATTTTCTACAATGCTATACATGCAGCGTTTAGCGACCACAATCCGGTGATCATGGAATTGATTAATAATAACCCAACCCCATTAAGTGAAGAAGATAATGGGGATTACCCTTCTAAAGTAGGGATACAAGAGCAGGGAAGACGTGTCAAGTGGAGTAATATCATTCCAGATGCCTTTTTTGTTGAACTTTTTGACAAAGTAGGGAATGAAATAAACATTTGTCGAGACCCTTTAAAGTATGGAGGGGATGTTACTACTGCCTTTGATATAATCTGCAAACATGTGGCTCTGGATCTATCATGTACGCTGAACCCTAAGCCACAAAAAAAATATAGGTGGTTTAACAAGGAGTGTTCCAAAGCCCATAAAGACTTAATGGAGGCACTAAAAAGGGTACCTCGAGAAAACCAGGTAGTGGCTATACTAAGCAAAAAATATAAATTAACGATAGAGACCCGTAAGAATGAAATAAAGACACATGCTTGGGAGTCCCTTTTAAGAGATCAACCTTGAGGGATAGTGCCAAATTTTGGTCGAATGTTAATACACCTCTTTTTAATGGCAAAGAAAATGATATTTTGGAACTTAATATTACGGAGCAGCAATGGTTGGACCATTTTGAGAAAATTTAAGGCAGAAATATTGCTGTAGAGCCGTATACACCTGAAATACCGGAGCACATAGAGCCCCCCCTTAGTTTTTCAGTTAAGGAAGTGCGGAAAGCTATAGATGACACGGCGGGACATAAGGCGCCGGGCCCGGATGGGGTGCCGGCAGATATGTATAAAGCTAATTCCTATATCTGGTCCCTTGTTCTTACAAATGTTTTTAATGTAGCTTGCTTAGATAACACTAGTGTGCCTACATCCTGGTCCCGATCAACCATAATCCCTGTTTTTAAAAAGGGTCAAAGAGGGGACCCAAGGTGCTATAGGCCGATATCCCTAATTGATTCCTCCTTTAAAATATTAGGGAAAGTTATCTTGGCAAGAATATCTACATGGGCTAATAACAACAATATTTTGTGTAATGAGCAATATGGGTTCAGATCGGGGAGAGGCACAGAAGACCAGTGTTTAAATCTCCAGCTTATAATTAATAAATATACAGTGGCGTCTAAGGGGTCAATCCACCTGACCGACCTCCGTCCAGGAGGGAGTGACCGTCCTGACTTCGTCAGTTACGGTCGCTCCCTCCTGCCCCTGCTCTCTCCTGCCTCAAGCTGGGTATCGTTTGCGCAGATCCACTGCTAACCACAGAAATTGTCATTCGCTGCATTATTTGTGTATTTTTCACCTGTATTGTCCTGCCTTGAGATCGTGTGCCCGTGTTTGTTGTTAATTGCTGCATTATTCATCTGTTTGTTTATACCCCTGCATTAGCTGCCTTGAGATCGTGTGCCCGTGTTTGTTGTTAATTGCTGCATTATTTATCTGTTTGTTAATACCCCTGCATTAGCTGCCTTGAGATCGTGTGCCCGTGTTTGTTGTTAATTGCTTCATTGCCCAGAGCCCGCCCCCTCCACCACGCACCCGCCTCCCAGCTGCTCCTCCCTCGCCCCTCCCCCCTCCCACTTATGACAGATGCTCTTGCGTGCAGCGTTCACGCGCAGCGGTCGCGCCCCATGCGCGCCGAAGGTGCGCCAAAGGTAAGCCCGTCTACGCCCGTCCGTGCCTGGACCGCGCCCAGCGCCAGACCCCCTGGCCCTTGTACCACCTACCCCACCCGGATTACATACGACGCCACCACCCTCTTAGCCCTAAACCCCAGCCGTCTCCCCAACTGCGTCCAAGCCGCTCCTAGACACACCCATGGACCCTTCTCCTGCAACTCCTGCAAGTATGACGGCACCAAGACCAACTCCTCACCCACTAACACCAAACAGAGATCTGACACCAACCTCCTAAAATGCATCCTGATCAACACCCGCTCGGTCCACAGACACGCCATCGACCTTTGGAATCTACTAGACACCATCTCTCCGGACGTCGCCTTCCTAACAGAAACATGGATGAACGCCTCTTCTGCCCCAGACATCACCATTGCCATCCCGGAAGGCTACAAGATCATCCGTAAGGACCGCACCGACCAAACAGGAGGAGGCATCGCTATCGTCCATAAGAACTCCATCCGCATCTCAACCAGCTCAGACGTCAACCTTACCAGCGCCGAACACCTTCACTTCCAGATCCACACCGATCCCAAGACCACACTCAGAGGCACCCTCCTCTACCGACCACCAGGATCCCGTGCACAATTCACTGAAGACATCACTGATTTTATCACCCCACACGCCCTCCCCTCCGAGGAATACATTCTACTGGGAGACCTCAACTTTCACCTGGAAAAGAGCAATGACAGCAATGCCACCACCCTTCTGGATAATCTCGCCAACCTCGGACTCAAACAACTTGTCACTACCCCCACCCACATCGCAGGTCACATACACAACCCTATCTTCACCTCCAGCAAACATGTCTCCTTCAGTCACACCACAACTCTACATTGGACGGACCACAGCTGCGTTCACTTTAGCTACAATAAGACCACAACTCACAACCATCCTCAACCTACTCTGCGAAGAAACTGGAACAAAATCACCATCGACCAGATCTCCTCATCGCTTCTTCAAAACCCCCCTGTCCACTCCTCAAACTCCAACCAAGCAGCCATTAACCTCACCCAATGGCTAGCCAACAGCGCCGACATCCTAGCACCGTTGAAAAAACGCCAAATCAAGCTAGGCAGCAAGAACGCCTCCTGGTTCAACGACGATCTTAAGAAATCTAAGAAACTCTGTCGCTCCCTCGAAAAGGCCTGGAAAAAAGACCCAAACACCAGCACCAGGGACGCCTTCAAAAACGCCACCCGCACACACCACCAACTAATCCGGTCTGCCAAGAAAGCCGCACTCAAAGACCGACTAGATAACAACGCCCACAACAGCAAGGAATTATTCAACATCGTCAAAGAGTTTACCAACCCCTCAGCCAACTACAACGACATCACCCCCTCTCAAGCCCTCTGCAACTCCCTAGCTTCATTTTTCCACAACAAAATCGCAGACATCCACAACAGCTTCGACAACCAACCCGGAGACCAACCCACCCAACCCTCTGCAGGACCTTCACCCCCCTTGAACATCCTTAATGACTGGAACCCAATCTCCACTGAGGACACCATCCGCCCGATGAACTCCATCCACTCAGGATCCCCCACAGACCCATGCCCTCACCACATCTTCAAGAAAGCAGACTCCATCATAGCACCACACCTCCGAGACGTCATCAACTGCTCCTTCAACTCCGTCACCTTCCCGGAAAGCTGGAAACATGCTGAACTCAGCGCCCTTCTGAAAAAACCCACAGCTGACCCCACCGAACTCAAAAACTACCGCCCCATCTCGCTCCTTCCATTCCCGGCCAAAGTCATCGAGAAAGCTGTCAACAACCAGCTCGCCGCATTCCTCGAAACCAACAAATCCCTCGACTCCTCACAGTCCGGCTTCTGAGCCAAACACAGCACTGAGACCGCCCTCATCGCAGCCACAGACGACATTCGAACTCTACTGGACAATGGAGACACAGTCGCCCTCATCCTCCTCGACCTCTCCGCAGCCTTCGACACAGTCTGTCATAGCACCCTATTACAGCGCCTCAGAAACATCGGAATCCAAGGAAAAGCACTGGATTGGATCACCTCGTTCCTCACCGGAAGAACCCAAAGAGTCCGCCTCCCACCATTCAAGTCTGAAGCCACTGAAGTCATCTGCGGCGTGCCACAAGGATCTTCACTCAGCCCCACCCTCTTCAACGTATACATGAGCCCCCTCGCGGTCATCGCACGCCAACACAACCTCAACATCATCTCATACGCTGATGACACTCAACTGATCCTATCACTCACCAAAGACCCGAACACGGCCAAAACCAACCTACATGAAGGAATGAAAGAAGTAGCCGAGTGGAAGAAGCACAGCCGACTAAAACTGAACTCAGACAAAACAGAAGTCCTTCTCCTAGGTACCTCCCCCTCCGCCTGGGATGACTCTTGGTGGCCAGAGGCCCTTGGAAAAGCACCCATCCCGACGGACCACGCACGGAACCTGGGCGTCATCCTGGATTCTTCACTCTCCATGTACAGACAAGTCAACGCCGTTTCATCATCCTGCTTCAATATTCTTTGCATGCTCAAAAAAACATTTCGCTGGATCCCCACCGAAACTAGAAAAACTGTCACCCACGCTCTGGTCACGAGCCGCCTGGACTACGGAAACTATACGCTGGTACCACCGCAAAACTCCAGAAAAAACTCCAACGCATTCAGAACGCTTCAGCCAGACTCATACTAGACATCCCGCGTAAAGACCACATCTCTGGTCACCTGAAAAACCTCCACTGGCTCCCCGTCAATAAAAGGATTACTTTCCGCCTCCTAACCCACGCTCACAAAGCACTCTACGAACTTGGACCCGATTGCCTTAACACACGACTCTCCTTCTACACCCCCTCCCGCCAGCTAAGATCCTCCAACCAAGCCCTTGCTACTGTGCCTCGCATCAACAAAACCACCATGGGAGGTAGATCCTTCTCCTACCTGGCAGCTAAAACCTGGAACTCACTTCCCACTCACATTCGTCTCACTCAGAACCACCTAGCATTCAGAAAGCAACTTAAAACTTGGATATTCGACAAGTAATTCCCCCACCCTTCTTCAAGCGCCTTGAGACCCTCTGGGTATGTAGTGCGCTATATAAATCATTTGACTTGACTTGACTTGACCTGGCTTATATGGACTTGTCCACAGCCTTTGACCTAGTTAACAGGTCAAGGCTGTGGACAATGCTCCTGGATCTGGGTTTGGATCAGGCCCTTGTGGATTTTCTGGCTGAACTCCACAGAGACCTGAAGGCGTCAATACGCATGACACAGGAAGGGAAGTGTACTGCTGACTTTAAGTCTGGTAGAGGTGTACGTCAGGGGTGCATTTTGGCCCCAATGTTATTTTCTATCTATATTAACTAATTAGGAAACACCTTGGCTACAGCTACCACTGATGTCCCATATATGGGGGGTCCCATTGCCTGTTTTACTGTATGCTGATAATACAGTTCTGATCTCAAGGACCCCCATCGGCCTGCAACATCTTCTTAACTCCTTTGGGGCTTTTATGCACAAAATACATCTTGTGGTAAATATGGAGAAATCCCATGTTATGTCCCTGGGGAAGAGGAAAAACAGCACAAAAACACTTACCTGTAACGGTGTTGTATTAACAAAAGTTAAAGTCTTCACCTACCTTGGAGTGGTGTTTGATGACACATGATCCTGGGTACCCCAAATTACCAACAAAGTGGCTGCAGTAAGAAGATCGTCGGCTGCAATTTTGGGGTTTGCAAAAAGATTGGGCGGAAAACCAGCAGAGGCCATACTGACTATATACAGATCTAAAACTATAGCCATAGCTAGGTATAGAGCAGCAATATGGGGTTATAAAGATTCGGTCCAAATCCAGAGAGAGGAAAACAAATTCCTGCATTCACTTTTAGGGCTACCCCATTCAACATCATCCTTTGCAGTACATATGGAACTGGGGTTGGGCTACCTTGAGGATTCCCTCAACATGGCACCACTCTTGTTTTGGATTAAAATATGGCTGAACCCTAACCTTACACTAAACCATTAGATCATTAAGGACGTGATGGGACGTGATAGAGCAAAGGATATTCAATGGCTGTTATACATAAAAACAATAGCAAAGCAACTAGGTCGGCCTGAATTATATAATAACCCCGAAAATCTCTGTAAGGAAGATATTACATGGATAAAGAAACATTTTGTGGGTAACAGAGTATTAGAGCGTGAAGCTCGAGAAATTGTTAAGCCAACAGTAAGGGTACATTATTCCCTGATTAGAACAATGTCTATACAATCTTATTTGACTTTTGTCACAAGATCATACCATCGGTGGCTTTTAACAAAATTCCGTTTCAATCAGGCACATTTTTTGCTGGGCAAATATGAGAAGTGGTGTAGACCAACGGAAAATGAACCTTGTAAATGTGATAGTTTCTCTGATCAAGATCTTACGCATTTTTTTTTTGTTGCCCTTACTTAGTGGAACGTCGTAAAAAGTATATTGTACCACTGCTAAGGGATAAGGGGTTTACACAGGTAAAACCTGCACTGCTATTTCTACAGCTTATGGAGACCCCAGTAGTGATGTTTGGAGTTGGAAACTTTCTGATAGCTTCTATCCGTGTTAGGCAGAATAGAGTAAGGGACACTGGTATTGCATAAAGTTTAATTGCCACAGTCTTCAACTTTACTATGTACATAATGAATTAATAACGCAATAATATTTGATATGAGATAATGTATATTTATGTAAAATGTTTCCATACAATCATTATATAGCCCGTTGTTTTTATATTCATGTATTGTATTGTTTTTATCAAACCTTATTAACTATTTTATATAAACTTGAAAATTTCTATGTATAGGTATAGTATACTTTTATGATTTTAAATAATCGAATAAAGTGACTTTGAGTGACTGACTATATATATATATATATATATATATATATATATATATATATATATATATATATATATATATATATATACATGGTACCAGGAAATGCCGTGCTACTCTAAGGGCAGTCCAGTGCCTCTGATGAAATGCTTGTTGCATGAAACGCCTCAGGCAGGACTACACATGCTGCTAGCTGTGGTTTGTGCACGCTGTTTCCACATTGAATAAAAGTGGCTGAAACTGAATCTTCGAGTGAGGCTCCCTTCTCCTTGACAGGCAACCTTGTTAGATTTATTAGCGGCATGCCTGAGCCGCAATGCGGAGCCCCGGGGCTGTGAAAGGCCCTCCTGCAGAGACGTTGGTGACGCTGTGCAAAGGAAAGAAGATGCCGGTTCTTTGTGAGGTGAGACAAAGCAGCGTGATAACGAACTAAGCGGCAACACCCACTGGGGAATATATAATTTCAACCAGGAATAGATATGACAGTGCATAAACGCAAGATAGGTACCACAAGTACAATCAGGCCACAGGAGTGGCCACGCCCTAATGGGGCGTGACTCAAGGAAGTTAAACATGGTACCAGGAAATGCCGTGCTACTCTAAGGACCGTCCAGTGCCTCTGATGAAATGCTTGTTGCATGAAACGCGTCAGGCAGGACTACACATGCTGCTAGCTGTGGTTTGTTCACGCTGTTTCCACATTGAATAAAAGTGGCTAAAACTGAATCTTCGAGTGAGGCTCCCTTCTCCTTGACAGGCAACCTTGTTGGATTTATTAGCGGCATGCCTGAGCCGCGATGCGGAGCCCCAGGGCTGTGAAAGGCCGTCCTGCAGAGACGTTTGATGACGCTGTGCAAAGGAAAGAAGATGCCGGTTCTCTGTGAGGTGAGACAAAGCAGCGTGATAACGAGCTAAGCGGCAACACCCACTGGGGAATATATAATTACAACCAGGAATAGATACGACAGCGCATAAACGCAAGATAGGTACCACAAGTACCATCAGGCCACAGGAGTGGCCACGCCCTAATGGGGGGTGACTCAAGGAAGTTAAACATGTTACCAGGAAATGCCGTGCTACTCTAAGGACAGTCCAGTGCCTCTGATGAAATGCTTGTTGCATGAAACGTGTCAGGCAGGACTACACATGCTGCTAGCTGTGGTTTGTGCACGCTGTTTCCACATTGAATAAAAGTTACTGAAACTGAATCTTCGAGTGAGGCTCCCTTCTCCTTGACAGGCAACCTTGTTGGATTTATTAGTGGCATGCCTGAGCCGCGATGCGGAGCCATGGGGCTGTGAAAGGCCCTCCTGCAGAGACGTTTGATGACGCTGTGCAAAGGAAAGAAGATGCCGGTTCTCTGTGAGGTGAGACAAAGCAGCGTGATAACGAACTAAGCGGCAACACCCACTGGGGAATATATAATTACAACCAGGAATAGATACGACAGCGCATAAACGCAAGATAGGTACTACAAGTACCATCAGGCCACAGGAGTGGCCACGCCCTAATGGGGCGTGACTCAAGGAAGTTAAACATGGTACCAGGAAATGCCGTGCTACTCTAAGGACAGTCCAGTGCCTCTGATGAAATGCTTGTTGCATGAAACGTGTCAGGCAGGACTACACATGCTGCTAGCTGTGGTTTGTGCACGCTGTTTCCAAATTGGATAAAAGTGGCTGAAACTGAATCTTCGAGTGAGGCTCCCTTCTCCTTGACAGGCAACCTTGTTGGATTTATTAGCGGCATGCCTGAGCCGCGATGCGGAGCCCCGGGGCTGTGAAAGGCCCTCCTGCAGAGACGTTTGATGACGCTGTGCAAAGGAAAGAAGATGCCGGTTCTCTGTGAGGTGAGACAAACAACGTGATAACGAACTAAGCGGCAACACCCACTGGGGAATATATAGTTACAACCAGGAATAGATACGACAGCGCATAAACGCAAGATAGGTACCACAAGTACCATCAGCACACAGGAGTGGCCACACCCTAATGGGGCGTGACTCAAGGAAGTTAAACATGGTACCAGGAAATGCCGTGCTACTCTAAGGACAGTCCAGTGCCTCTGATTAAATGCTTGTTGCACGAAACGCATCAGGCAGGACTACACATGCTGCTAGCTGTGGTTTGTGCATGCTGTTTCCACATTGAATAAAAGTGGCTGAAACTGAATCTTCGAGTGAGGCTCCCTTCTCCTTGACAGGCAACCTTGTTGGATTTATTAGCGGCATGCCTGAACCGCGATGCGGAGCCCCGGGGCTGTGAAAGGCCCTCCTGCAGAGACGTTTGATGACGCTGTGCAAAGGAAAGAAGATGCCGGTTCTCTGTGAGGTGAGACAAAGCAGCGTGATAACGAACTAAGCGGCACCACCCACTGGGGAATATATATTTACAACCAGGAATAGATACGACAGCGCATAAACGCAAGATAGGTACTACAAGTACCATCAGGCCACAGGAGTGGCCACGCCCTAATGGGGCGTGACTCAAGGAAGTTAAACATGGTACCAGGAAATGCTGTGCTACTCTAAGGACAGTCCAGTGCCTCTGATGAATTGCTTGTTGCATGAAACGCGTCAGGCAGGACTACACATGCTGCTAGCTGTGGTTTTTGCACGCTGTTTCCACATTGAATAAAAGTGGCTGAAACTGAATCTTCGAGTGAGGCTCTCTTCTCCTTGACAGGCAACCTTGTTGGATATATATATATATATATATATATATATATATATATATATATATATATATATATATATATATATATTACCTACTGGCGGTCGCCAGTAGGTATATATAGTTAGGATTTTTTCCCTATGGGATTTCTGAAAATTCTATGCCTAATAACTTTGGCGTTTGTGGACGGAATTGGCTGAAATTTTCAGGAAAATGGCACATTTTGTTTCTGAGCAGCCCTTGAAAATTTGGGGGGGTTTTGTGGAGGGGGGCCGAGAAAAAAGGGGGGTCCCAAAACACGTTTTTCCCATGTTAATTTCCATAGGGCGGTTGGACTCACTTTTAGCCCGAACGGCTGAATGGATTTTCACGAAACTTGGCAAAATTGTAGGGACTGTTAGCCCGATGTGCCTTTGCTAGGTCTCAATATATGTGCTTCAGTGGATTTTGAGAAATTAACGTTTAAATCAAGATATATATCTGTAACAGCGCTCCGGGCAGCTATCCGGTTAGCGAACCTTTCGCGTAACGGAACTTTGCGATGAGAAGCTGATTGGCCCTCCGGTGTCTGTCAACATTCTAAACAGTCCGGAGCGGCCGCCATCTTGTCTCTCGGTAGGATCGAGAGACAAGAGGAGGGCAAAACAAAGGGGGAAATTACCATAAGGGGGCATAGTAGATCCTCGTTGACCCCCTAGGTTTTATGTGGAGGTTTTAAAAGGGCCTAGGAGGGTCCAAAAAAAAAAAAAAAAATTTTTTTTTGCGTGATAAGCGCCAAGTTCGCGAACCGGAAAGCGTTCTGGGCAGCGAACTTTATGGATAAAAGAATGAAAGACTTTTCTAATGCTGTATGTTAATTGTTTGTTGTTTTTCTTGTTTTTTTTTGTTTTCTTTTTTTTAAAGTGTTTTTTTTATTTTGATTCTTTTTCATAATTTATTAAACTTTCTAATATTTCAGTGTCTGAAATGTCATTATTTTCTTGATATATTGTTTGCAATCTGTGAGGTTGCAAAATGTCCTCATTTGCAAGGAGGACATCTACTGCTTGGACACATTGCAGCAGTTCATTATCCAAGCTTTCATCCATAAATTCCATGTCAATTTGTTCAATTAATTCCTGGCTGCTCTCTTGCAGGTCCATCTCAAAAGAAACTTGCTGCTCGCCTTCCATTTTGCCTGAAATTTGGATTAAAAAATATATATTAGTAGAGATAGGGCACTGTTGGGATTAATTTTAGATAGGCAGTTTTTATCAGTGAATTTATCTTTTGGCAGTGTATAGTATGAGAGTGGAAATAGGACTATAATTTTGCCTGAAATTTGGATTAAAAAATATATATATTAGTAGAGATAGGGCACTGTTGGGATTAATTTTAGATAGGCAGTTTTTATCAGTGAATTTATCTTTTGACAGTGTATAGTATGAGAGTGGAAATAGGACTATAAAAAAGTGTATGTGATTTAACCAAGACAAGCCTTACTCCATTGATAACTATAACAGAGAAGTCTATCTAAATACATTACTACTACAGAGGGATAGTGTATATCTAGCAAAAAAAGTCTACTATATTAAGTCATAGTGCACAATATATTAAATTATAACTTACCTTCACAAAGAAGTTGAAGTTTTTTGAAGCTATTGAAATAGGAGGTACAACAAGAAGTAGTATTCAAAATGGCTGTGTTTCCTTCTCTCCCTTTATATATATACAGGTATATAACCAATCAAATGTCAGGTAATAAAAGTAGAAAATGAAAGTAACATTTTCATTGGTTGTCAATGCCAACAATTCAGATGTGTTTTGTGAAGTAATTTACCTCACGGTACTTGGAGAGGTCTACAGGCTAAATGGCTAAATTGAATTTCAATGAAATTTGTGAGAATGGAAGGGATTGTTATGTAGTATGAGCTAATCTATATTTGGTGAGAGTGTCTCTAGTCGTTTTTCTGTAAATTACTTTCCCGCCTTTTTTTAGGACCGCTTTCCGGAAAGCGGCCCGGTTAGCGAACCTTAAGCGTCACGGGAGTCCACCATTTTGTGTTTCGGTCGCATTAAGATACAAGATGGAGGGCAAATAATGTTTAGAATGGGTAGAAGGGGTCATGGTAGACTTATCTTGACCCCCTAGGTTTTCTGAGCGTGGCTGAGGAGGCTTATATGTGCGGAAAAAAAACTTTTTTTTAAAAAATCCGCGAGGTTAGCTTTCGGTTAGCGAACCGGGTAGCGCTCCGGGGAGCGAATTTTGTGGAAAATTAGTGAAAAAAGTTAGAGGAAAATAATAATTGTGAGTGATCAGATGTAGGGTAGCTCTGAGAAGAGCTTTTGGGTTTATGGTACATTTAGGTACTTATAAGTAGGTACCAATGCACAGTCTTAAATTCAGAATGAAAATTCTGTTGCCCTCATCTGATAAGTGAACTCCATCTCCTCTGTAGATATCTTGCATGTAGTAACGCAAGTTATTGTTGTACAGAGAGCCCATTCCATGGTCTCTCATGTAAGCTGAAACAGATTTGTTTACATGCTTCCTCGCTTTCTCAATTTGTGGACAAAATTGGTTGGACCACCTCCATTTCTGTCTTTGGCATATATTGGAATATACCAAGGCAGTTTGAGGAAAAAGTGCCATTAATTGCTCAAAGGTGTCCTTTAAAAGCATTTCCAGACCTACCCCTGTCAAAGTGCCCAAATCATTACCTCCACAGTGCACTATTAACAGGTCAGGTTTTGGCAAATGCATAAAGGTTTTCACCAATGGTATCAATTGGTGACATTTTAATCCTCTTTGGCCCAACCACTTAATTTCCACATCTTGTAAATTGAGGTTAGGTAAATTTCTGCTCTCAGCATACCTTTGAGCCCAGTGGATGTAACTATGTCCAACAATCCAGACCTTAAACATGGTGGGAGAAGGTTGTTCTGCAGTCAGATGAAGTGTGGTAATGAAAGGGCAGTTGAAACAGTAGGAGTTTCTAAAGAAAAAAAACTGTGGATTTACAATGCTAATGATTCATTAGCAGTGATTGGTGCATTTCCATTTCTGAAAACAGAAAGTTAGGGTGCATGGATGTGTTCTTTGAAAGATGTAATTTGAATGGTCAAGGAAGAAACATTTATTGAAAGATTGCTCTGGATACGCAGGTGCACTGAGAGTTCAGAGTTCAATTGAAACATTGTTGTGTGAATTTGCAAACATGAGAGGTCTTCCAGGAGGTGGTTGCTATGGAAACAAGGGAGAGAGGGCAGAGGGGGGAAGGGTTTTGATTTGAAAAAAGTGAGGGAAGAGGTATGATTGGCTAATATGAGAGATATGTGAAATGAATATCTGTATTTCTGTGCTTTCAATAGCTGCAGCCTTTGGAGTGCATCCTTTTTCTTCTGCTGAAGACAATTTGGTGTATTTCTGAGACTGTTTTCAAAACTCAAACAATATTTGCTAAGGTGAGAAAAGATTTATTTAATTTAGATAGAGAATAGTATGATTTAAGGAGAAAAGGATGAAGAAAGCTGTGTTTTTAAAATGTGGTTTTGTCTCTAGTGATATAGTAATAGAATTGGTTTTATAGAGAAATTGTAATTGCATATTTGGTGTAACATTCTGGCATGCAGTAACACAAGTTATTGTGGTACATGGAGCCCATTCCATGGTTTGTTATGTAAGCTGAAACAGATATGTTGTTTTTAAAAAAGATTTAAGAAATCAATTTATGTGCGATAAAATTCGCCGAAGTGCGGCGATAATTATTGTCTCTAAACAAGTTAGAGACAAAAATTACCGCTAGTTGTTGGAAGTATGCCCCCGGGTTTTTCCTTGCAGGAATCGGGAAGCGAAAGACTAGCACTGAAATCAGTAGTCTCACACCTGAATCGGGAGGGTTGGCATGTCTGGATACTCTACAGCTGGAGCCATAAACTACATCCGCAGGGCTAGGTGATAGCCTAGGTCCGGCCTGGACAATCGGACACAGAGGAAGAGAAGTGTCAGAGGGTGCGGTAGTGAATAGGGTGAAAGGGAGGTGTCGGGCGGGCACAGGGTGTGATTCTCAGAGAAGAGCAGCGCAGATGGGGGAAGTATATGGCCCATGCATGAGAGAGAGAGCGGGGGTGACCATTGCGTGGGGGAGATGCGTGCGAGGGTGGGGAGCCATGCTGAGAATCGGCGGCGTGCAGAGAGTGGCCCTGGTCAAGGCATCTAAAATGGCTGCAGTGCACGACAAAATTGTGGCATTGGACAAAAACGCAAGATGGCGCAGACAATGTTTATCAATAAGGATTCATTTATAATAAAATATTTACTCGCAGTGACAAAATGGTGTTCAACACTTCCTGATTTCCATCGAATCGAACGTTAACAAACGTCACGCAGCAAAAAAAAAAAAAAAAAAGCTCACGCACAGAGCGGTTTTTAGCCATGTTATCCAATGGAAGGTGGATAACATGGCTAAGAGCATTTGCTGGATAATGCATGAATATCGCGGACTTTTCAGCGATATTCATGCATTGTGGCCGATGTGCGGCGATAATTTTTGTCTCTAAACAATTAAAACGAAGCACAAAATGGCGAATTCCCGTTTCGCTACCAGTTTGCGGCCCAGTTTGCGGCCCGTGAAGCGCTTCTACCGTGAAAAATCATTTTTTTTTTATTTTCCCCACGGGACCCTTTAATAACCCCAACAACATTCCTAGGGGGTCAAGAGGGGTATACCTTGCCCCCTTTCAATAAATTCCCCCTTCGTTTTTCACCTCTTCTTCTCTCTCGATCCTACCGAGAGATAAGATGGCGGCCGCTCCGGACTATTTAGAATGTTGACAGACACCGGAGAGCCAATCAGCTTTCTGTTATCCAATGGAAGGTGGATAACATGGCTAAGAGCATTTGCTGGATAATGCATGAATATTGCTGACTTTTCTGCGATGTTATGTTTACCTTTTTAAATGGAAAGTGTTCCTCTTGGGGCAAGTGTCTTGTAAATACGCTCCCATTTGCGCTTGGCAAATTTAGATTTTGATTATGGGAGTTACCTAGCCATGTTAATAGTGTCCCAAAAATGGTGCTAGGGCATTCCAGAAAACACTTTCATGTGTCTCAAGGACATTTTTAGTCATTTCTTCATGAATGCAGGTATACAATTGATTTATATGCTGTGTTTAAAAACGAATTTTGAAATCAATTAAATTTCAGGATATGTACTGTTAGAGCTTCATAGGTTGTTTGGGGTCATATTTAGAAGGCATTTTAGTGTCTTTGATGTTATTTTTCCCTTTTTAAATGGAAAGCGTTCCTCATGGGGCCCTGAGCAGTTCTTAGCCATGTTATTTAATAGGAAGTGGATAACATGGCTAAGAGCATTTGCTGGAAAATGTATGAATATCGCTGATTTTTCTGCGATATTCATGCATTGCGGCCGTTTTTTTTCACATTTGCAAGCACTTCTTAGCCATGTTATCCAATGGGAGGTGGATAACATGGCTAAGAGCATTTGCTTCAAAGGTTGTTTGGGGTTATACACCATTTTTGGGAAATTATTAACATGCCTATCTAACTCCCATAATCAAAATCTAAATTTGCCAACCGCAGGTGGGAGCGTATTTACAATAAATTTGCACCATGAACAACGTAAAATAGCACACTACACACTCAAATGCCTTATAAATATGACCCAAAACATCTTATGAAGCACTAGTAGTGCATATTTCCAGAAATGTATTGGTTTTCATTTAATGATTTACTTCATTGGTAGGCCTTCACATGTTTTTTTACCTTGTTTTTTTTCAGTGATAATCTTATCTGCAACCATGTGTTGGCCTCACCTCAAATAAACAAAACAGGTGATGGACTGAATGTGGATCAATGACACACATTCACCCCAGTCTAAAGATCTGGGCCTAAACAAATCTTTAGATAGGCTACATCTTATCGTCATCCTGAATTAATGATTTAAAATATTAGGGAGTGATTTATGAGTGTTGTATGCCTGTTTTGTACCATTGAGTGTCATTTTTGTGATGCAGTGCTGGTGGAAAATATTTGCTATGTTAAATAATTAGTACGGCATTAAGTTTTAGATGACTGTTATTTATTTACTGTTTGGTAATAGTGGTTAATAACATTTTATATTATATTTTTCCACAGATTCAACTGCAGATTCTTTCATAGTTTGTAAAATGCCTTCCAAAAGTAGAATAAGAAAGGCTAGAAAACGTCAAAGACAGCAGGATGATGTTTTATTGCAGCAGTCCTCTTCCCCAAATACTTGTCAAAACACCAAGAAAGGTCCGGGTAAGAGCACGAAATCATTCTTAAGAAATATTTGTAGTAAAAAAAGTTTTGCTCAAAAAAATGTTTCAGTTCACAAAAAGAAAAGTAATTTAAATGGAAAGGAGAGACCCATCACAAATGTTACTGGTAGAGGAAGAGATAACTCTGTGCATGATAGTAGAAGGAAACAACAGTTTAGGGACATTCGAAATCGAATGTTCCGTAATAGGATATTAGTTAATTTATTGAAAAATATTAAAAAGAAAGGCCAACAGAAAGCGGCATTTTATAAGAAGAAGAAAAATGTAGAGAAAATTATTGATCATGCTTTTGAAATTAAGCGAAAGTTGTTTATTTTGGTAATCAATAGAATTAGGAAACTAAGCAAGGTAATTTCTGATTTCAAAACAAAAAGTAGATGGAAGAGAGTAGTAAATCGTACTAACTTTTGTGAAGTTTTTTCCGGAGAATGGATGCATAGTTCAAGTTCTGAGGCATTTTTTAATGAGGAGACTTATTTTCAGGATAATGATTTGGTGCATGCAGTTGACATCAGTGGTCGAGCTTATGAAGTGAAGGATGGTTGTCCAGTTGAAAAAGAACAACTTGTGACAACAGAGACAGAAGAGGCGCTAAGTGATGAGGTTTTAGGAAGACGTCCTAAGGGTCCTGTGTACATTTGGAAGTGTAGTTCTATTTGCAGTGTGCGACAGGTTTCCATCAATTTGCTTTGTGATTTTATACGGACATTTAATAAGAAAAGTTTGAAGCAGAAAATGAAGTTGTTGCAAGATTTAGATCCTTGCAGAGTGAGACAAATGACAGGTTTGCGTGGTCATTCACTGGCTTGTCTTTCCAGGAGAGTATGCCAGAGTGTTTTTCATCATTTCAGGATGCTAGCAGTGCATCATAATAAAGTGAGAAAATTAGTGAGAATGTTGTATTATGCTAAGAGTCCAGCAATTATGCTTAAACAATTATGTGCTGCTCTTTTGCATGGTTCTGAAATAGATGTGAAGAATATTTGTGAAGAAATTGAGTTTTGTTACTTTGGTAGTAAAGATGAGAATGTTCAAATTGACCCAGAAGTAGAGGGTAATGTGGAAGATAATGTACAGGTTTCCAGTACAGATAATTTTCAGAAGGAAATTGCCACGTTTCAGATGAAATCAAGTGAGAGGCCTAATTTCACTTGTGTATGTTGTCGACGCACTTATTATAAGAATCAGACTAAGGTAGTGGATTTATATGCAAAAAGTGAAAGGGAAAATAATAGTGAATGGAAGGATTTTGCCACATACTTGATGGTAGAAAATTATTTTGATTTGGGATCGGATCAACGTGTGTGTACTTATTGTTGTTATAAATTAAACCAAAACCAGATGCCTGCTAGGGCAGTTCATAATAATCTGGAATTGGTTGAGATTCCTTCTGAATTGAAGGATTTAAATACTTATGAATCTATTTTGATTCAAAGTATCCATCCCTTTCAGGCTATTGTAAGAATGGAGCCAAAGACAGGGAAGTTGCCTCCAGCAGATTTACAGAGAGGATAAAAGGGAAGAGTTGTTTATTTGCCTCTAGATTTGAACAAAAACATTAACACAATTGGAATAGAAGAAGTGGAAGAGGAACCTCTGGTTATCTTGGTTAATGGGGTTCCGACAAAGAATAAGAAAATATGGCAAGATTTAGTGGATGTTAGGAAAGTCAAAAAGGCAACAGTGTATTTGAAGAAAAATAATAAGTACTATAAGAATGTATATGTTGCAGAAGAGGAAGTAAGTGATGAAGAGGATAGCGATTTGTGTGCTGGCCAAATTGAGAAAGTAGAGGCCTCTAAAAGTGAAGAAATATATGAACATTATAGTGTTCATCCTTTGCATTCCAAGGAAGTCATGGGGAATGCTATTGAGTTGTTTCAAATGAAACAAGCCAAAGGGAGTCCCATTAGTGTTTGGGAGGAAAGTTTGGAAGCTCGGTGTTTCCCACAGCTATTTCCCACAGGTCAAGGAGGAAGATATGATGAGCGACCTCATCAAATTCCTGCGTCTGAATACCGGACTTTACGATTGTATGCAGCAGATCCTAGGTTTCGGCAATGCATTCCCTATTTGTTTCATCTCCTGTTTGAAAGCGATCTGTCTGGACTGTCATATGCAGTGAACCACATCTTAAAAAGTGGTATACAGATGCGAAACATCTCGGCAAGTGACTTTATGCATAAAGTCAATGTCCAAGACAGTATTTTGGATTCTCACTTAATTAATCTCATGGCGTGTCAGCGTGGTACTAATGAGTACTGGTACCGTCGTCATGGTGATTTAAAATGTATGCTGAGGAACTTAGGAACTCCAACATGGTTCCTCACTCTGAGCTGTGCCGAGTATGGCTGGGAAGACTTACTTGAATTTCTACGAGAGGCAAATGGAAATATTGAAAACATTGAATTCAAGACACCTGGAGAACTGTGTTCTTTGGATCCAGTGAATGTATGCAGGTACTTCAATCATAGATTTGAAGCTATGATGTCTTTCATCACAAATAAAAAGAATCCACCTCTTGGAGAGGTGTTGGATTTCTTCTGGAGAAAGGAGTACCAAGCAAGAGGTGCCCCTCATATACATATGTTGTTGTGGATCAAGGATGCACCTAAATTTGGAACAGATCCGGATGACTTAGTGATGAATTTCATCGAACAGTATTCTACGTGTGCTGTTCCAAACGCAACGGAGAAGAAAAGTCTAAGAGAACAAGTTCTACGTTTCCAAAGCCATCGTTGTGGAAAGTACTGTCGTCGTAAATTCAGAAACAAGGACAAGTTCTACACCAAATGTCGTTTCAACTTTCCACGACCGGTGATTTCTAAAGGAAGAGTGAACAGTTTGATGTCTTCGCTGCGACATAATGTGACGAGGAAATCACCCAAGAATACATACAATTTGAAAAGGAACGAAGAGTCCAAGTACATCAATGACTACAACCCAGTGATTTTGTCCATGTGGAATGCTAACATGGATATACAGTTTGTGGCTGACAACTGTATGGCTGTGGCTCGGTATGTGACATCTTACATCACCAAAAAAGAAAAGACCGAACTGAAGGATATGTGGGAGGATATTTCTCATGAAAAGAGCCTCAGCAAGAAGTTGTACAGTTTCAGTCTGAAGATGTTGTCGCATCGAGAAATCGGAGCTTACGAATGTTCTGACCGGTTGTCTTCAGCAAGTCTCTATGCCAAATCCAGGAGTCTAGTTTGGGCGAGTCTTGGTCTTGCTGCAACGCGAAATCGAGTTCTAAAACCTGTCCGGGAAATTGAGTATTTGGCAGAAAAGGAACCAAACAGTACCGACATTTTGAAGACCAACATGTTGGATACATATTATCCAAATCGAAGCAGTCACCTTGAGAATGTTTGTCTATATGAGGTTCTCCAAAATTATATATTCAAGAGGAACATCAAAGAAGATATTGAGAAAGGAGTGTATGCTGTAATTGGAAGTGAGGGATGCCTGGTCAAGCAAAGAAAATGCCAATTAGTAAACCATCGAAAATTGAGTGGTGAATCTCCAGAAAAAAAGGAGTTTTTTTATTTAGCACTTTTGCAACTTTTCAAGCCTTGGCGTGCAGAAGAGGAACTGCTTGGAGATTTCCTCTGTTACGAAGACTCTTTCAATGCAGCCAAGGAGTCCATAGAATGTCCTGCTTTTTCTAAATATCAAGAAATGCTAACTTTGGAAATTGAGCAGGAAGCAACGATTGCAGCCGAGATTGCCAGAGACAGTTCTCAGGACAGTCAGAGTTCTGTTTCATTGAGTCAAGATCCACTTGGAGGACCTATTATCGAAAATGAAGCTGCCACTGCTATGAATGAAGTGGAAAGAGCCATGGCACATGCTCAGGAGGATTCAGTTAACTTAGAAGACTTGGAAAAACAACTCAACGTTGAGCAGAGGAAAATATATGATGAAGTTACCACGGAAATTGAGCACGGATTAAGTCATGAGAAGAACAAGTGCTCATGTACATCGTTGAAGCCTGTCCGACTGTACGTGAGTGGAGAAGCGGGAACTGGAAAAAGTTTCCTCATTAAAGCAATCTCTTGTTATTTGAAGGAAAGGACTGAGTCATCGCTGTCTTGTGTTGTCACCGCTCCTACTGGACTGGCAGCACATAACATTAAAGGTATTACTTTGCATCGTCTACTGATGCTGCCGGTGGAGCATGACAACAAATTACAATACAACAAGTTATCTGGAGATGCTTGCTGTGAAGTTTCAAGAGTCTTGAGGAAAATGAAACTACTTATCATTGACGAAGTAAGCATGGTTTCCAATGTCATGCTTGCCTTTGTGCATTTGAGAATGCAAGAAGTACTTAAAACTGAATATGATGTGTTATTTGGTGGGAAACACATCATTGTTTTCGGAGATCTTCTGCAGCTGACACCAGTAAAAGGTCAACCTGTGTTCAAAATACTCACGCATGAAGATACCAGGAAGTGCCTAGGGAGCATTGGCAACGTCAATATATGGTTAAACTTCAATTATGCAGAACTGCATCAAAATATGCGTCAGGCAAAGGATGAAGATTACAAGAATATTCTACAAGATATTAGAATTGGAAAAGTGGCTGAGCATGGGAAAGAAGCTTTAAATGCACGATTACTGTCAAATTTATATCCCAAACAAGAGATTGTGCCTGAGAATATTTTTCAGAAAATTACTGAGAAGAAATCTGGGATATGTCTCATGCCAACTCTTGCAGAATGTGCCATCTTCAACAACAAAATGTTGAATTTAGAAAAGCAAGAGATTGTGAAACTTGAAGCTATCGACAAATTAGAGCATATGGGATCAACAATTATTTTGTCAGACAATTTGAAATCAAAATTGGATTCATTAGAGAAGACTATATCTAAAACAGCGGGTTTTGAAAAGACTTTGAATGTGTGTTTAAATTGTCGAATTATTTTGAGAAGGAATTTACATGTAGAAAGAGGTCTGGTAAATGGATCAATGGGTAATGTTGTTGATTTTGAGAAATACAGAAATAGAATAGAATTTTTAAGAATTAAATTTGATGGCATTGAGGAAGTACAGCAAATTGGTCGTTGTTCTGCTAGGTTTTTGCTTGTTAAAGATTTATATGTTCGCCGTAAACAGTTTCCTGTTTGCTTGGCATATGCGGTGACAATCCATAAATCGCAAGGTTTAAGTGTAGACTGTGCATTGGTGAATATTGTCAGTTCTGTGTTCAAGGAGGGTATGGCATATGTGGCATTGTCACGAGTTAGAACTTTATCGGGATTGTACTTGATTGACTGTGATGTCACAAACATTTGTGCGGATCTAGATTGTGTTAAGGAATACAATAGGTTAAGAAGAGAGTATGCGCCACATTTGCCTCAATATCCTTTGTTTGAGAAACGTGTGGTAGGCCGCAAACGTAGAAATAGCAGTAATAGTAGGGAGGTTGTTGCAAAAAGACTAAAAGTCAATGAACCGAAAATTGTTAGCAGAAAGAAAGTGGATTCTGTTGAAGATGTTGTCGGTTTTCAATTTGAAAACAGTTCTGGTGTCAACTGCTATGCAAATGTAGTGGTTAATGTTCTCTTTTCACTAGAGAGTTTAAAAGAACAGATTCTGTTGAATTCTGAACAAATTTTATGCTGTTTGTTGAATTCTGTTTTCGAGAAATGTAGCACTGATCGAACAAAAGTAGAAAGTGTGTCTGAAGTTCGTTATCTGTTAGATGAATGTTCAGGTCAAACAGACTTCTCTCAAAATAGTCAGCAAGATTGTCAGGAGTTTTTAATGTATATGCTTGATATATTGCAAGTTGAGGGTGTAGATGTAGATCACCTGTTTGGGCTTTCTTATCAATGGCAGCATGACTGCGAGAATTGTAGGGTATCAAGTACTACTAGTGTAGACTCAGAAAGATTTATATATTTAACTTTGCCAGACAGTAAATCAGTCTCCTTTAATAAGCTAGTAAATGCAGCGGATCACAACATGGAGTGTAGCCAATGTAAATCTGAAATGATGTCAACATTACTTATACGTAGATATGGACAGTATGTCATTTTAATGATCCAACGATGTAGGCCTGATGGATCAAAATTGTCAACTTTAATAAAAAATTTTGTGGCTTCTCAGCTTTCAATATCAGGAAGGACTTTTGTAACTGTAGCAATTATCTATCACGATGGTCCTTCAACAACTTCAGGACATTATACAGCTTATTTAAAGTCTCGAAACGGCTGGTCATTCTGCAATGATTCCGTTGTAAGTTTCAAAAAAAAATTGCCGTTTGACCTTAAAAATTCTTACCTGGTGTTTTTAAAACCAAAATTTTAAAGAAAGAATCTCGAGATTTCCTGTGAAGAATTGGAAAAGGTTCATCAAGTTGAGGGAATGTAAGTCTGCAATGCTGTCTAGATTATTGGTCCAAAACTTTTTATTATAATGTTATTTTGTAAAATCCGACTATATAAACCTGATGCAAGTAAGTCTGCTTCATAGTAAGCAGTATCAGTGTCATAGGAAAAGGAGAACATGAGTGACAAAGAAGAGTAAGATATTAGTAGTCCAGGATTGTGAAAATAATCTCAAATGTTTTCTTTTTGCAAGTTGCGAAAATAGAAAATGTCGGGATTTGATTGGAAGAATTACAAGACTTGCGAATCGCGGCAACATGATTTGGCCTAGTGGAAACATGTGATAGAATGAGAGAAGTCTTTTTTTCTATGTAACATATTTTTCGTATCGATGGAGGTTTACTTTCAGAAAGTGGCGGGCTGAAAATATTTATAGCACAACAGAGTGGATGCTGTTCATAGGAGATCCTTCGACGTCATTGAAAGTAAGTTAATTTTAAGGAGTTTTGAAATCAGATTTCTTAGGTTGTATGGGTTTTTTAAACACAGTCATTTTGATTGTGTTTTTTTTTCCCCGCTGTTACATGATGAATATCTTCAAGTCACTGATTTAAGTGAAATTTGATACATTCTGAGAACAGCAAAAAATAAACCATTTAACATGTATAATTAATGTTCTTCTGTTTGTACTTATGATATACATTTAGAAATGTGAGGTAGATATGGAAAAACTGAGTCTTTTGTAAGTGTCAATTTTAATGCTTATAGTGCTGTATTTCCGGGTACTGTTTTTTTTAAAAGGAATAGGCCTCACCTCAAAGAAAGCTCTTCAAAGCAGACATCTTATTTGCATCCTGAAACTATCATTTAAAATATTAGAGACAATTTTATGATGGCTTTACATCTTCAACATCAAGATACAGTTTTTTGTAAAATATATATATTTAGGATTGTGTAGGGGACGTAGAGAAGCAGAGACTTCTGTAAATGTCAAAGTTGTTGAAAAACTGTTTGTTCTTGAACCTTTTCCCTTGTCTTTTCTAATTTTTAAGTACATGTTTTAATATTTTTGGAAATGTTTGTTCTCTGTTTTACAGATTGAAAGTATGAAAAAATATTTTAAAAAGGTAACAAGAATTATAAGGTAAATGTTTTCTACTCTTTTTACCCGCAATGCACTGCTGATGATGTCACTGACACTATCTCTCATTTACTCTCTATAGTTGTCTTTCTTTTTACATTATTCTCTGTTTACTTCCCTTATACTAACTCTTCTTTTTTTTTAAAAAATATTTTTTTAGTTCGCTTAAAGTTCGCGAACCGGTCAGCGAACTTGAAGCGAACCAAAAGAAATAGAGCTTGCCAGAGTGATAAACATTCTAGCAATTTTATTTGAAAGGGGAGGTAGTTCTGAAAATAACTTTTTTTTTTTGTTTTTGTTGTTTTATATATTTTTTTTTTTTTTCTGAACATTTTTTGATTTTTTTGTATTTTTAGAACAGTTTTATGTTTTTTTTGTGTTTTTTATGGAGGGGAAACAACAAAAAAACAGGCATTGAAAACGGCTCAACAGGAGCAAAAAAAAAATTACTTCTTGGGTGCATTAGGGCACTTATGGTTTTCGAACACCATATTAATCAAATTGATGCTCATGTTCCCATACGACAACATTGCACCGCAATATATACAAGTAAACCTCATATGTTGGAAATTTGGTTGAATATTTGGCACAGTTTCCTGTGCCTCTCTTCCTGACAAAGACATTGATGAGGTAGATCTGGCCACAGGAGTTGTCGGGGGATTGTCTTGTAGGTCCCTTAACTCAGCCCGGCTGTAGTTCAAGGGATGCCACCTGGTCATATGTCGATGCATAGTATAGTTGCCCATACTATATTTCTTCTCTGTGCCTCTTGACAATCTGTAATCACAGATGAGGCAGGTGACATATTTCGCATTCACCTTCTTCTCCCGTGGAGGGATGGAAAAAAACTGCCAGATGAAACTAGTTTTTCTCTTTGAAACACGGGGCAACTCTGGGATAAATTGTTGTTGATGTGGATCCTCTTCTTCTTCTTCCTCCTCTTCCTGCTCTCTGTTGGAGGTAAATTGACTTGGTGGTCCTCTCTTCTTATGAGGAGGTGGAGGTGGTGGTGGGGGTGTACCAGCTGCAGCAAGAATGGAAGCCATTGTTGAACTTCAGGTAAATGGTCTTTCTCTCACCAAGATGAAAGTCAGAGTGAGGAAAGAAGGAGGGGTTTACATGATTTGGGAAAAGCAAAAGTTCTGAACCAATGAAAAGTGTTATTTTTAGGTCACATGACCTAGTATTACATCATTAGGAAACCAAAAGTGAAATGAACTAATGAAAAGTGTTATTATCGAGTCACATGACCTGCTGTCTTTACGTTTCGCGCTTTGCGCCACTATCCAATTCGCTTCCGGGTCCGCTAACTTGGCGCGTCGGATAACGTATTATGCGACAACGCAAAACGTCATGATAACGTAACAGTTACGCTTAAGGAACGATTACCGGCTCGCGCACCAAGTCGCGGCTTTGAATTCAGCTAACGGGAAGCTGACCAGTTCGCGGACTAGGAGCGGAACAAATTTTTTTTTTTTTTAAAATGTATAAAAAACATGTACAATATATTTTATGATTTAAAGAAGAATACATTTTACAGATACAAATATTAGCTTTCAAAAAACCATTGAAATTCAATGAAAAAACCATAGGTTATAGTCCATATATAGTTAGGAATTAGCATTTACAAAACCTTATTTTACTCGCATAAAACCATTGAAATTCCATATATAGTTAGATGCGCTAACTATATATCGCGCACCCGCAATCCACTGCTGATGATGTCACATATTACATCATTCATGACATGGTCAGTGACATCACTGATGACATCACTGATCACAACATCCAGTGACTGTATGTTTCTGTAAAGTTAAAATATGTCTTACATATTGAAGAATGAGTGGATGTATAAATGTCTGGATGAAGGATTTAGTAGGTGCATGACTGATTGTATGAGGGAGTGATTAAATGTGTCTCACTGAGTGCATGGGTTAGTGAATAAACTATATTAGTTTGTGCATCATTATATCTGTTGTTCTGTAAACTGCTGCATGTGTTGATCAGTAGCTATATGAATAACTATATGGGTTATTGATTGGTTGCTCAAGTATTTGTATGGGAGACTGAGTATATGTGTGAGTGGCTGGGAGGTGTGTGACTCTGTGCATAGATGTGTGAGCAGTTGATTCACTAGATGTATGGTTTCAAAAGTGCATGTGGAAACAGCTGTATGGGCGGTTGACTGTGTGCATGAGTGTATTGGTGAGTGAATGGATATCTCAGTGCTACATGTCAAAGTAAGTACATATGTAAAACACAGTACATGTGAGAGTTAACATATATAAATAACTGTGCATTAGAGCCAGTGAATGTGTGAATGGCTGTATGGATCATTGTGAACTTTTATTAGGGATTATATAAGAGAGTAAATATGTGTTAGAATATGCTTCAATAAGTAAGGTGTGTATAACTGTATAGTTGAGGAATTGGAGGTGTGATTGATTCTTTGCATGACTGTCTAGGTGTATGAGTAACTCCATGGATGAGTGACAATCTGTGAGTGTCTGTTTTCACTGAGTGTATCTAAGGATATATCAGAGTCTGTAGAGGTTCATCGTATTAACACATGAATGATGTCATCTGTTATGTTGTCAGTGATGTCATTTGAGTTGTCATCAGTGATGTCATCAGTGATGTCATTTGAGATGTCATCAGTGATGTCATTTGAGTTGTCATCAGTGATGTCATCAGTGATGTCACTGACCATGTCATGAATGATGTAATATGTGACATCATCAGCAGTGGATTGCGGGTGCGCGATATATAGTTAGCGCATCTAACTATATATGGAATTTCAATGGTTTTATGCGAGTAAAATAAGGTTTTGTAAATGCTAATTCCTAACTATATATGGACTATAACCTATGGTTTTTTCATTGAATATATATATATATATATATATATATATATATATATATATATATATATATATATATATATATATATATATATATATATATATATATATATCTACATATATATATATATATATACATATATATATATATATATATATATATATATATATATATATATATATATATATATATATATATATATGAAAGAAAAGGTTACCCTCAATATGAGAAGCACCCACAGGAGGCACAGTAGTTCAGGAAAGGCTCTGCAATCTCCGCGTCGCCTGACGCGTTTCGGGCAAGCGCCCTTCCTCAAAGGCATGTTGTGCGCGGCTCACCAAACAAACAACTTCAAGTATTTCCCCTCTTTTATTTCCATGAAACAACACAGCACAGGTGAGTTCATCGATGGCATTATGGGACTTGAAGTTCATTTCGACCCTTGTCGGCTGCTCGTGAGGCACGGTTTCACAGTTTTTAAAACACGGTGATGGGCAAAATAAAGTTCTTTCCCCTCCTCCTGCTCCGTATATATTACCTACTGGCGGTCGCCAGTAGGTAGTTATAGTTAGGATTGTTTTCCATAGGGAATCAGCAACATTATATTGGGAATAACTTTGGCGCCGGTTGAGGAATCTGCCTGAAAATGTCCTGAAATTTGCCTCGCTGTGCTCCGCTCCTTCCCTGAAAGTTTGGGGGGGTGGGGAATCGTCAAGCGGGGGCCGAGATAAAAGGGGGGTTCCAAAACATGTTTTCCCCATGTTAATTTCGATAGGGCGGTTGGACTCACTTTTAGCCCGAACGGCTGAATGGATTTCCACTAAACTTGGCAAAATTTTAGGGACTGGTAGCCGGATGTGCCTTTGCTATGTCTCAAGATATGTGCTCCAGTGGATTTTGAGTAATTTAGGTTCAAAAAAATATATATATCTATAAGCGCGCCCCGGTATGCGCACCGGGGCGCGTACCAGCGCGCTACGCGAGTTCGCGCGCAGAAAGCTTATTGGCTCTCGGGTGTCTGTCAACATTCCAAACAGTCCGGAGTGGCCGCCATCTTGTGTCTCGGTAGGATTGAGACACAAGAGGTGGCAAAAACAAAGGGGGAAATGACCAAAAGGGGGCAGAGTAGACCCCCTCTGACCCCCTAGGTTTAATGTGGGGGCCATAAAATTTAAAATTGCCCCTTACCTGCATTCTAATTGGCATCCACCGCTGCTCGAGCGGGTCCGGTTCTTGGGGTGGGCTCATTTTGCAGCAGACATCTTGGAGTGCAGTAGGAGTTTGGGCGCCATCTTTTAGCGAGCGCTCTAGTGCGCTGTAGCATAGGTGGGACGCCTACTTAAGGCGAGCTGCTTCAGGGTTCTGCCTGACAAGGAACATCATCGCTGACTAGCGCCTCGCGCTTATATCGCTGCACAGCGTTTTTAAAATCCCCTTTTGTGTATTTGCTATGTCTTTTCTGTTGACTGCATTGGTTTTTTAAAATTGCCCCTTACCTGCATTCTAATTGGCATCCACCGCTGCTCGAGCGGGTCCGGTTCTCGGGGTGGGCTCATTTTGCAGCAGACATTTTGGAGTGGGGTAGGAGTTTGGGCGCCATCTTTTAGCGAGCGCTCTAGTGCGCTGTAGCATAGGTGGGACTCCTACTTAAAGCTCCCTGCCTAGCGCAGCGGTATCGCGCAGCGGGAGCACCTTCGCTTAGCCTGAGTCGTGCCAGAGTCCTGCCCATCTGCGCCCGTCCGCGTACGGTCACGTTGGTCGGGTTGGGACTCTGTCCATCGCTTGATGTTGCACGATGCTTCATTACACCAGGGAAGCTCTTGTGCCCATCGGCCGGTGTTTGCCATCTTGCGATACAGCTCGTGTACATCCTTTGTGTGGTCCCCATCAGTGTGCATGCGGTAGGTGGATGCTTGAAGCCCACGCCTTATTGGGCGATGCCGGAGCTAAGTAAGCTACTGGCAGCACACTTCCCTCGCATCTCATTACCATCTGGAACCTAAATGTGAGGTCGTTGGCTAAACACCACCAGGACATAGCCGACCTCTTTGGACAGGAACTTCCTGATATTATCTGTCTGACAGAGACTTGGCTTCAGGACTCTGACACAGCTGTTCTTAATCTGGCCTTTCCTTCTGGGTATTCGACCTACATGCTCAATCGCCCCTCGAGGGGTGGAGGAATTGCGCTTGCCGTCAAATCCTGCTACCCTTGCGACTGGAGAGTTCAAAGGATCGCGGGCTGTGAAAGTGCCCTGTTTAAGGTTTCTGTTACACCTTGCTTTACTTTCTCAGGCCTGCTAATTTACCGCCCACCGGGCAGTGATGTGGCATTTAGGGAGGCTCTCCCTGATGCTGTAAGCTCGCTGGCAGTGGGGTGTGCCAACTTTTCTATCTTAAGAGACTTGAATCTCCATTTTGACACCTTGGCTCTGCCCTCAGTGGGAGGTATTGTGGCTGATCTTGAGGCCCTTCAACTGCTCCAACTGGTCTCGGACCCCACCCATGTTGGTGGTCACATTCTGGACCCCTTCTTCTCGAATTTAGCTGAGGTAAAAGTGGCCTCCCCTCTTCCTATGTCTTGGACAGATCACTCGTTGGTGACTATCCAATGCCCACTGCCAGAGCCTCCCTTTATACCCTCGACGCGAGTCTTGCCCAGACGGCTTTGGAGTAAATTAAAACTGGAAGACTTCCACCGTCTTCTCTCCGAACACCCACTGGGCCCTGCGGAGAATGTGGAATCTGGTTACGACCATTTCTGCGAAGGGGTAACCAGAGCCCTTGATTCCCTTATTCCAATGACTTCAAGTAGGTGTGGACCGCGAGACCCAAGTCCCTGGTATAATGGTACACTGCGTGCGTTGAAAAGCTCTTGCAGACGTGCGGAGAGAGACTGGCGGAAAACGTATGACAACAGCAAAAAAGCCTATTATATGGCTACCGTTAAGTCTTATCACCGAGCTGTCTGCAGAGCCCGGGCTGCATTTTATGCCCTGGAATTCCGCAACAGTCTGAATCCATCCAAAACCATTTTTAAAGCTCTCAAGGATCTTGTAGCTAAAAAGCCCTCCACCGACGTCATTGGTTCCAACACTCAATGAGAAACGCTGGCGGCCTTCTTTTTGGAGAAGGTCCATTCCATCTATAGAGCTTTTCCCACGGCTGCGCCTACCGGTGTCGGGCTGCATAATCCCCCCAGACAGGTGGTGTTAGATTCTTTCCCCTGTCTCACACCGGAGATTTTTAAGACTCTAGCTCTTCGGGTTAAGTCGGGGTCTCCGGCTGATCCGCTCAAGCCAGCAATTTTTAGAGACGTGACACCCTCTAACCCAGTCTGCGATCTGATCAACATCTCGCTCTCGTCTGGCCTGGTACCTTCGAAATGGAAGCAGGCAGTAGTAATGCCCATTTTGAAGAAGCCATCTCTCGACCCTAGTAAACCGGAGAATTATAGGCCGATCTCGCTTCTCCCATGGCCAGCCAAAGTCGCGGAGGCGCATGTTAACACCGCCCTCTCTGACCATCTCTCGCGCACTAACGTTCTGGATGATACACAGAATGGCTTTCGTGCTGGCCACAGCACGGAGACAGCACTCCTATTTATGGTTGAGCATCTGCGGGCGGTGCTCGATGCGGGTCAAATGGCGGCGCTTGTTTTATTAGATCTGAGCGCCGCCTTCGGCACCGTCTCGCATGGGATCCTCCTGCAGCGCCTTGAGGAGGCAGGCGTGACCGTCACTGCATTGCAGTGATTCCGATCGTTTCTGGCGGATCGTTCTTTCTGTGTGGCTGCCCCACCCCACCAGTCCAAATTCCATCCTCTGACGCTTGGGGTCACGCAACCGTTCAACCTATACGTGAGGCCGCTGGCTGAGGTTGTAAAGCACGGCGGTGTGACCATGGTGTCATACGCGGATGATACTCAGCTAGCGGTCACGATCAGCGGGGATTCCGGGGTGGAGGCCCCAAGATTCCGGGATGGAATGCGGGCGGTGGCCAGTTGGATGACGTCCAACTGTCTCCAACTGAATGCCAAAAAGACAGAGATTATGGTCTTTGGCAAACAGACGGAACTTTGGGGCGACACCTGGTGGCCCCCTGAGTTGGGCCCCACCCCCACTCCGGTCTCAGAGATTAAAAATCTGGGGATATGGCTGGACCCTACTCTTAGTTTTGTTGGCCATACTAAAAGAACTGCGGCCTGCTGCTTTGGCATTCACCGCAACTTGAGACCTGCACTCAAATTCTTTGACGCTGCGACCCGTCAACTTGTGGTTCAGGCGACGGTGCTGTCTCGGCTGGATTACGCCAGCTCCCTTTTCATAGGGTTAAATCAGGCCGAGCTCACCCGCCTCCAGCGAGTGCAAAATGCAGCCGCCAGAGCAGTAGTAGGCCTTCCTAGGTCTTGTTCTGTCTCTCACACCCTGCGTGCTCTCCTTTGGCTACCCATCAGGCAGCAGATTCACTTTAAAGTGTTGTGTATGTCCTTTAAGATCTTAAAGGGTCCCTCTGCTCAGATACTTCACAATCTTCTGTGTTTTTACATTCCTGGGCGCTCTCTTCGCTCTTCGGACCGCGAATTAGCTGCAGTTCCACGTTTCAAACGCAGCCGAGCTGGAGGACGCTCCTTTCGGGTGCGGGCGGCTGTGTTATGGAATGCCCTTCCATTTGAAATCCGGACCCTTGCCGACCTGCTTTCCTTCCGTAGAGCGGTAAAGACTCTTTTGTTTCCGTAGTCTTTTCCTTCTTAAACGCTTATTTCTTTCAGTTATGTTGTGTGGCCTCCTTGTCAGGCGCCGGGACGCTCCTTCGCTGGAGCAGCTGCACGCATAATAAATGCCATTAACATAACATAACATAACATAACATAAAAGGGCCCCGCGGGGCAAAAAAAATGTTTTTTTTTTTCGATTTGCGCAGGGGGAGCGCCCGGTACGCGCACAAGGGAGCGTACCGGGGAGCGTACCATGGGGAAAAAAGAATGACAGAGTTTTTAAAAAATGTAGTTTTTTTTATAAATTGGAGGTAGTTCTAAAAAGAACTGTTTTTTTTCTTCTTTTTGTTGTTTTATATTTTTTTATTGTTTTTTTGAACATTTTGTACTTTTTTTGGCTTTTATGAACAATTTTATATTTTTTTGTTATTTTTATGGCGACAAACAAAAAACAGGGAATTGTAAACGGCTCAACTGGAGCAAAAAAAATCAGGAAAAAAATTAAGGTTTTTTTGGGCAATTGTGGTTGTCACCAGCACGGTTGATGAGTTTAATGCTTTGCTTACCATAGGTAATTGTTTTTCCACAAAATATACAAACGATTTTGTATTGTCCAAACTGGGTTTGTATGTTTGAGACCATCTCCCTTGTCTCGGGACCCAATGGAGTGGGTTGCTTACTTTTGGAGGTGCTGGGAGAAGATTGGTGAGGGTTTCTGGTCAGTTCTCTGACCTCTGCCGCAGCATAGTTGTTAGGGTGCAGGCGTTGCATGTGGCGAATCATGGTGTTATTGCCAAAAGAGTACTTTTTGTTAGGGTTCCCCCTGGAAAGTACAGTGCCACAGATTAGACAAGTAACCTTTGGCACATTTACTTTCTTGAGGTCCTTTGGGATTGAAAAAACTCCCAGATAATGTGCTCGTTTGGCTTATATGGGGTAGTATCTTCAGGCAGGAACCTCCTCCTCTCCTCCTTCTCCTCCTCCTCCTCCTCCTCCTCTTCTTCATCTCCACCACTGTGGTGTTGTGGTGGTCCTCTTGGTGGTGGTGGTGGTGGTGGTGGCTGAGATGCTCCTGCTGCTGCTGCTACTGTAGCCATTTCTGAGTACAAATAGGTAGTAATAGCTCTGGAAACAGGTCTCCCTCACTCAAAGTACAAAGTGAGAATGAGGAAAAAAGGTGGGGGCTTTCATCATTAGGAAAACAAAACTGTCCTGAACCAATGAAAAGTGTTATTTTCAGGTCACATGACCAGGGCTTTCATCATTTGGAAACCAAAACTGTCCTGAACCAATAAAACGTGTTATTTTTAGGTCACATGACCCGACGCGCTTACGCTATACTATTAGCATTTAAAAAACCTATGAAATTCACTGAAAAAAACCATAGGTTTCACACCAGTTATAGTTAGGAATTAGCATTTTAAAAACCTATTAAATTCACTGAAAAAAAACATAGGTTTCACACCAGTTATAGGTAGCTGGAAATTTTACTGACATAAAACCATTGAAATTCCCACGTTATAGTTACTTGGACTCACTATAACTTGCGCGCCTGCAATGCACTGCTGATTTCGCCACATATTACATCACTCATGACATGGTCAGTGACATCACTCATGACATCACTAATGACACCATCCTTGTGACAGACTGACAGACCTCATTTCAGTGTAATGTAACCCTTGAAACACATATTGAAAAATAGAAACTAACATTTTCCAAAAAATGGAGATACCCATACCAGTTACAACAATCAATTCAGTAATTCCACCATCTATATACACATCCACTCATTCAGCAACAGTTCTATATAGTCGCTCATACATATACTCACTTATCATATGTAGTGATACACACATACATCCTACTATTGAACATCTATTTATTTGCATTTACAACTATACACACACTAGCACATTACTTCTAAGGAAACTTACACATACTTACTCTCTTAAACAATCACTTATAGAAACACATACTTATTTAAACAGGAACTCTTACAATCTCTCACTCTCACATATACTCACTTATATACATCAATACTCACATATACTAGAATAAAACATATGCAGTTACTGATAAAGACACTAGTGAGACAGTCATTCACTCACTAACACACACATATACACACTCATCCACCCTTACAATCCAACACATATGCTGTCTTCAAAACACATACAGTGAGTCAGTCATTAATGCATCTATGTGCTAAGTAATACCCCCACCAAACCATACAGACACTGTTGGACCTAGATTACCCAAGCCTACATATGGTAGCTTGGCACAGTAGTGGTCTACAGCTAACTCAAGGCGTTGGCTAAGTACTTACAAGTCTCACTCACAGTAACACAGTGATGAACCACTAAAATAAAGACACAACACCTCTGTTTGGAAAAATACTGTTACCTTTTATAAAAATAATATGTCTTTATGGATTCAGGTTATACAAGATACAACATTAGTTTCTTTCAGGGGTAAACATTATACTTTTACTTTGAGAAATTACTTTTCACTCCTCCTGCTGTGGAAAAAGGGCAGTAAACCACATTCTTTTGTCAAAGATTCAGTAATGCATAAAGGTAACTCTTTGGTTGGTTAAGAGAATCTCATTAGCTTCACACTCTGTAAGGTTACTTCACGTTAATACACAATGTCACAATACTCTACCAATAAATCTACAGAAAGGAAGATGCAGTCTGACAGTGCAATACGTTTTTAAAGGTTCATTAATAGGTACATTACCCCACAGCTCTTAAGCACTGCTCAACTCAACAGCAAGACCTGGTTATAGATCTTCTCAGCCCTACCAACCAGTAATGTTACTAAAAAGGGGAGATACAATAATATTAGCCAGGTTCCTCTCACTCTGATTTAAAGGCACACAGAACTAGTAAGGAATCTACTCCTCCAATCATCGAGAAGCTGCAAGGACTTTTCCCCAGGAACCCTGTGATTCCCTACACCACTTCCCCTCCTCTCCTCTGTGGTAAGTAGTGAGATTTTTGCTGTGGGTCTTTGAGTCACTAACCCACTTTCGTTTTCCCAGGTATTCGACAGTTAGACTCCTGGGGCTTAGCCCTGATGTCCCGGATGTCAGGCACTTGCCTCTGCCGCCTCCCGCTCCCTTTCTACCGGCTTACTTGTGGGGTTGGAAGCGTCCCAGCGGTTGTTTTCTCCACACTCGATGGAGTTTGGCACAGTCGGGTGGAAGGGGGGAAGGCAGGGAAGGCTTCCCCGGCCCAGGGCTTCCTACCGCGTCGTCCGCTGTGGCGCTCTTGCCTCTTCTAAGGAGATCGTCGATGCGGCGCTCCTCGGCTGACGCGATGACTTTCTCCCAGCTGGCACTTCTCCGCCGGACATGCGCGGAAGCGCTCGCTCTTCTCCCGCCTCCGCACTCGCTCACAGGAAGGACACTGTTCCTCACGGCGACGCTGCTCTCCTGGGCCTGCCCGACCCTAGGCCCCTCCTGCTTTCAATAGCGGGCGCGCTGAGGGCATGCGCGGAAGCACTTCCTGCTCTGCTTGACGCGGCTGGTGCCCCCGGGGTCCCGCAATCCGCTAACACAGCGCCGCTACTCCTCCTCAGACGCCTCCAGCTCCGGCCTCTCAGGAAGGATGTGCACACACGGCGCCCTCGCTCTTCAGGGCGCTAAGGTGCCACAGACGCCCACCTTCACTACAGCTGCTCCACAACATCGGTGAGCACAGCGCTGGGTATGGACAGTCAGGAATACCCCCAATTAAGGGTGTTCTGAGTGGTTTTACTGGGGTTCTGAGATAGAAGGGTCTTCTTCCTCCAGTAGCTCGATTTCTTTGTCAGTAGTTGTTGTCTTGAGAGAGGGATCGGTCAAAGGCTGAAGGGGGAACAATCCTCTGAAGTAACTGTCAGCCTCAGTGACAAACTAGCTGCTCTCAGTGTGTCCACCTCCTCTCACCACTGCCTCACTCCTCTACTCTGGGGTCAGCACAAAATGGCTGCTGGTCACTGGCCTTAGATAGGGTGGCCTGAGACCTGCAGAAGTCTCTAGTCAATTCCAGAAAGTTCCCTAATGTTATCCTATGGACCTGTCCTCCAGTTGTGTCCGTTATGGCAGTTGGTGGACACCATTTTAGGTCTCTGGAGATCCCTAGATTTTCAAGGGGGTGACTAGGCCTCACAAGTATGAGGGAAGAATGGCGTCATCGCCAAGGAACACCTAGCCCCCTGACAGCATTAAAAATTCCTGATGGACACATGTAAAAATAAAAATAGAAACTCCGGGAGGCTAAGGGGGACAAAAATAAATCATGATGGTTAGAGTCTTCCCAGAAGCAGACAGGTCTAACACGCGTCCCCCCCAGCTGAAAGTGGGGAGAACTACCCAACCCCTTGGGAGTCCTCATCACTAAGGCGGAAATACCTGGATAGACCGTCTGCGTTGGCATGGTCCGCCCCAGGTCGGTGTTCCACCCTAAAGTCCATTCCCTGTAGGGAGATGGACCACCTTAGCAACTTGGGATTCTCCCCCTTCATTTGCATCAGCCAACGAAGGGGGCGATGGTCAGTCTGAACTAGGAAGTGCGAACCAAACAGGTATGGTCGCAGCTTCTTCAGAGCCCAAACCACCGCAAAGGCTTCTCTCTCAATTGTACTCCACCTCCTTTCCCTGGGGAGTAGTCTCCTGGACAGGAAGACCACGGGTTGATCCAAGCCCTCATCATTTAGCTGCGATAACACTGCCCCAATGCCATGTTCTGACGCATCTGTTTGGACAATGAATTCTCTAGCAAAATCAGGGGCCTTGAGAATGGGAGCGGAACACAATGCTTGTTTCAAGGTCATGAAGGCTCGCTGGCAAGCCTCCGTCCAGACTACCCGTCGGGGTTGCTTCTTGGAAGTAAGTTCAGTGAGGGGTGCCACGATAGTGCCATACCCCTTCACGAAGCGACGGTAGTATCCAGTGAGGCCCAGGAAGGCTCGGACCTCTGTTTGAGTCTTGGGGGGCTCAGGCGATGATAGCCTCAATCTTTGCCTGGAGGGGCTGCACCGTCCCTCTGCCCACCAAGTGACCTAGGTACACCACCGACCCCTGTCCGATCTGACACTTGCTGGCCTTGATTGTCAATCCAGCCTGTTGCAGGGCATGAAGAACAGCTTGCAGATGCTGCAAATGGTCCTCCCAGCTCCTACTGAAGACAGCAATGTCGTCCAGGTATGCAGCAGAAAAAGCTTCCATTCCAGAAAGGACCCTGTTCACCAGCCGCTGAAAAGTGGCAGGGGCATTCTTGAGCCCAAAGGGCATCACACGAAATTGGTAGTGTCCCTCAGGTGTAGAGAAGGCTGACCTTTCCTTCGCCTCCTCGGTAAGGGAAATCTGCCAGTACCCTGAAGTTAGGTCAAAGGTACTTAAGTATTGAGCAGCTCCCAGCCGGTCAATAAGCTCATCCGCCCGTGGGATAGGATGTGCATCAGTTTTGGTCACTGAGTTCAAGCCTCGGTAGTCCACACAGAATCTCAATTCAGGTGTGGTGCCTGGTGGGGCAGCCTTTGGTACCAAAACCACCGGGCTAGACCAAGGGCTTCCAGAAGGTTCAATCACTCCCAGCTCCAGCATCTTGGCGACTTCACTCTTGATGCTGGCCTTCACCTTGTCCGACAGCCGGTAGATTTTAGACTTCACAGGTGGGCTGTCTCCTGTGTCCACGTCATGGGTACACAGGTGAGTCCTACCTGGGACAAGGGAGAACAGAGAAGAAAATTGCTCCAGGATCTGGCGGCAATCACTCTTCTGTTCAGGAGTTAGGGATGGCGAGAGAATTACTCCCTCCACCGACCCATCCTTTTCTTGGGACGAGAGAAGATCAGGGAGAGGTTCGCTTTCTTCTTCCTCTGCTCCATCGGTTACCATCATCAAGACAACCGCGGGCCTCTCATGATGTGGCTTGAGGCGATTGGCATGCAGCACCCTGTGGGGCTGCCTCGGGGCCTTAAGATCCACCAAGTAGGTAGACTTCCCCTTCTTCTCCAAAACCTCAAAGGGGCCTGTCCAACGGTCCTGGAGGGCATTTAGCTCTCCAGGTTCCATCACCCACACCTTCTGTCCAGGCTCCAGTTCCACTGGGTGAGCGTTGTGGTCATACCACTCTTTCATCACTGCTTGGCTGGCCTCCAGGTTGTCTGAAGCTTGCTTCCACAACTTAGCCATTTGGCTCCGGAAGGCCAGCATGTAGCTCACCACGTCCTGGGGAAGCTTTCTGGGAGTCCGTTCCCATCCGTCTTTCACCAGGCTGAGAGGTCCCCGTACAGGGTGCCCGTACAAAAGTTCAAAGGGGCTGAAGCCCACTCCCTTTTGTGGCACTTCCCTGTAAGAAAACAAGAGACAGGGTAGGAGGATGTCCCATTTCCTCCGCAGGCTCTCAGGTAGACTCCGTATCATACCTTTCAAGGTTTTGTTAAACCTTTCCACAAGACCATTGGTTTGTGGGTGATAAGGAGTGGTAAACCGATAGGTAACTCCGCACTCCTTCCACATAGCCCGCATGGATGCTGAAAGGAAGTTAGTCCCCCTGTCGGACACAAACTCCTTGGGGAAACCCACTCGGGTAAAGATCCCCATCAGGGCCCTTGCCACCACAGGTGCAGTGATGGTCCTCAGAGGTATTGCCTCTGGGTACCGTGTGGCATGATCCACCAAAACCAGTATGAACCGGTGACCAGCTGAAGTTGGTGGATCCAATGGCCCTACAATGTCGATGCCCACCCTCTCAAAGGGGGTGCTAATGACAGGTAGTGGTTCCAGGGGAGCTTTAAGCTTCACTCCTGTTTTCCCACTAGCTTGGCAGGACACACACGTCCGACAATATGTATCAGACGCCACTTTCATTCGAGGCCAGTAGAAGTGGGGGACAAGCCGGGCAAAGGTCTTGTCCTGTCCTAGATGTCCTGCCAATGGTATCTCATGAGCCAATTCCAGTAGAAAGGCTCTAAAGCATTGAGGGACCACCAAGGCTCTGGCTGAACCGTGGCCAGGTGCCTTGGGCTCACTGTAGAGGAGTCCATCCTCCCAGTAAATCCGGTAGCTCCCTTCAATGTTTCCCGCTGCCTGGGCGTTGGCCTGTTGCCGCAGCCCCTCGAGAGTAGGACACTCTTTCTGAGCTTTGCAGAACTCTTCCCGGGAAGGACCTCCCTCCACATGCCATTCAGTAGGGATGGGTAGGTTCTCCAGGGAAGCAACATTCTCCCCTGTGGACTCCAGATCCACCTCCGCAGGTGGTCCAGCTGTCTCACGAGGTGGAGATGTCGAGGCAGGGTCCTCCGGCCTCTTGTCCTTCTCCTCTCTGGCAGCCGGCTGGGCCATTGTTCCAGGCTCCAGCGTAAGCAAACTTCCCCTTCGGGCAGTCGCTGACCTTGTGCTGACACAAGTCCAGTCAGGGGGTCCCAGCATTGCAGAGTGAGTCTGGTACTCCACCCTCCTCCAAGCATTGTGCTCCATATCATTCCCTAACAGGCAGTCAACAGGCACGGCAGGGCTTACGGCAACTCGAAGTGGACCTGCAACCCCTCCCCACTCAAAGGGAACCTCAGCCACAGGGTAGTGGCCCAATCTGCCGTCAGCCATTACGGCGGGATGGAGTACATCTGGGATGACCTGCTCTGGAGACACCAGCTGACTCCTTACCATAGTCATGCTGGCTCCTGTGTCTCTCAGAGCCTCCCCTCTACGGCCATTGATGGTGACCCACTGCTCATACTTAGTAGTATTAGAGGGCAGCTGGGTCTTGGGAACCATCTCCTTATCTCCCAGGGACACTAAGGTGACACCCGCCCGCTCCCCCCCATTAACCAAAGGCATCTCCTCCCCGAGCACTACACTAGTGATTCCCGGGGCTTTTCCTCCAGTGGGAGGGGGTGGTCTTTTTGGGCATCTCACATCTCCTTTATAGTGTCCCACACCACCACACTCAAAACAATGAACAACCCTTGGCTGCTGGCTTTGGCCAGGGGTAGGGTTGCGAGGGGGGTTACTCTTGGGGATGAATCCTCTGCCCCTTCCTTGCGAAGTATTTTGTGGCCCTTTTGAGATCTCCCTCTTAGTTTCCCCTCCCTCTTTCTTCTGGGGGGCGCCCTGTCCTTGCTTCTGGGAATTCCCTCCAGTCCCCTTAGTCGACACCCGGGTACTAACCCAGATGTCCGCCTCCTCAGCAAGCTTCCTGGGGCTGGTCAGCTTGCTGTCCACCAGATGCTGTCTTAGTTCGGGAAGACACTTCTCGAGTAGGTGTTCCTTGAGTATGAGGTCATATAGTCCCTCATAGTCTCCTACTTCGCTGCCTCTTACCCAACCCTCCAGGGCCTTCCTGGAGTAGTCCAAGAAATCTACCCAGTTTTGCGTGCCCAGCTTGTAGCTGCCCCGGAACTTTTGCCTATATTTCTCAGGGGTCAACCCAAACTTCTTGAGCAGCGCTGATTTCATAGCCGGGTAGTAGGTCTGTTCACTCTGATCAAGGGCCAACAAAGTATCCCTGCCAGTGGGGGGCATGTATTTGTATAACCCACCTCCCCAGTGGACTTCCAGAATCCCATGGGCCCTCAGCGAGACCTCGTAGGCGGCTAGCCATTTAGCAATGTCATCACTGGGTACATAACAAGCCATAATATCTTTTGGTAGGTACGGTCTAGGTTCCCTGGTGTTGGTCTGGTTATCGCTGCCACCATTCTCTGGTTTGGGGGTACGTAAATTTAGGGCTTGCAAATCCATCTCTTTGATGGTCCGCTCATGCTCCAACCTCTTTTCCTCCCTCACCATGTCCATCCTGGCTAGTTCTATTCTCATCCTCCTCTCCTCCCTCCTGTCTTCTAACTCGGCGTCGGTCAGGCCCCTCTCTGACACACTACTGCCCACTCTAGAAGGTGTTCTAGGACCTGTTACAAGGTTCTCCCCTCCCGCCTGGTACAGTGTTGCGGTCTCCAGGACAGTGTCCTTGTCACTCTCCTCAGGATCTACCTCCTCCCCGGAATGAGCCTCTACCCATGCCCGGATACTGGTCAGCAGCTCAACTTTTCTGGCGCCTTTCTTGAAAAACACCCCCTGCTGCTGACACCATTCCTTCAATTGGGTCACAGTATAATTGTCTAGCTCTTCCACATTTACCTCCATTCTTATTTGAAGTATAAAATGCTACACAGGAGAAATCCACAAAGTGACCTGAGGTCAACCTCCACCCACCGCCAGAAGTCAATTTAGAAAAATCAAAATGTAAATTAGGAGGGCCGCAGGGAGAAAACTCCAGGTGAGGTCTCGTGGTTGGCACTGCGTTACTAATAAGTGAGCGTAAGTACAAATCCGTTATCCCACCGCTGAAACACCAATTATGTTGGACCTAGATTACCCAAGCCTACATATGGTAGCTTGGCACAGTAGTGGTCTACAGCTAACTCAAGGCGTTGGCTAAGTACTTACAAGTCTCACTCACAGTAACACAGTGATGAACCACTAAAATAAAGACACAACACCTCTGTTTGGAAAAATACCGTTACCTTTTATAAAAATAATATGTCTTTATGGATTCAGGTTATACAAGATACAACATTAGTTTCTTTCAGGGGTAAACATTATACTTTTACTTTGAGAAATTACTTTTCACTCCTCCTGCTGTGGAAAAAGGGCAGTAAACCACATTCTTTTGTCAAAGATTCAGTAATGCATAAAGGTAACTCTTTGGTTGGTTAAGAGAATCTCATTAGCTTCACACTCTGTAAGGTTACTTCACGTTAATACACAATGTCACAATACTCTACCAATAAATCTACAGAAAGGAAGATGCAGTCTGACAGTGCAATACGTTTTTAAAGGTTCATTAATAGGTACATTACCCCACAGCTCTTAAGCACTGCTCAACTCAACAGCAAGACCTGGTTATAGATCTTCTCAGCCCTACCAACCAGTAATGTTACTAAAAAGGGGAGATACAATAATATTAGCCAGGTTCCTCTCACTCTGATTTAAAGGCACACAGAACTAGTAAGGAATCTACTCCTCCAATCATCGAGAAGCTGCAAGGACTTTTCCCCAGGAACCCTGTGATTCCCTACACCACTTCCCCTCCTCTCCTCTGTGGTAAGTAGTGAGATTTTTGCTGTGGGTCTTTGAGTCACTAACCCACTTTCGTTTTCCCAGGTATTCGACAGTTAGACTCCTGGGGCTTAGCCCTGATGTCCCGGATGTCAGGCACTTGCCTCTGCCGCCTCCCGCTCCCTTTCTACCCGGCTTACTTGTGGGGTTGGAAGCGTCCCAGCGGTTGTTTTCTCCACACTCGATGGAGATTGGCACAGTCGGGCGGAAGGGGGGAAGGCAGGGAAGGCTTCCCCGGCCCAGGGCTTCCTACCGCGTCGTCCGCTGTGGCGCTCTTGCCTCTTCTAAGGAGATCGTCGATGCGGCGCTCCTCGGCTGACGCGATGACTTTCTCCCAGCTGGCACTTCTCCGCCGGACATGCGCGGAAGCGCTCGCTCTTCTCCCGCCTCCGCACTCGCTCACAGGAAGGACACTGTTCCTCACGGCGACGCTGCTCTCCTGGGCCTGCCCGACCCTAGGCCCCTCCTGCTTTCAATAGCGGGCGCGCTGAGGGCATGCGCGGAAGCACTTCCTGCTCTGCTTGACGCGGCTGGTGCCCCCGGGGTCCCGCAATCCGCTAACACAGCGCCGCTACTCCTCCTCAGACGCCTCCAGCTCCGGCCTCTCAGGAAGGATGTGCACACACGGCGCCCTCGCTCTTCAGGGCGCTAAGGTGCCACAGACGCCCACCTTCACTACAGCTGCTCCACAACACCGGTGAGCACAGCGCTGGGTATGGACAGTCAGGAATACCCCCAATTAAGGGTGTTCTGAGTGGTTTTACTGGGGTTCTGAGATAGAAGGGTCTTCTTCCTCCAGTAGCTCGATTTCTTTGTCAGTAGTTGTTGTCTTGAGAGAGGGATCGGTCAAAGGCTGAAGGGGGAACAATCCTCTGAAGTAACTGTCAGCCTCAGTGACAAACTAGCTGCTCTCAGTGTGTCCACCTCCTCTCACCACTGCCTCACTCCTCTACTCTGGGGTCAGCACAAAATGGCTGCTGGTCACTGGCCTTATATAGGGTGGCCTGAGACCTGCAGAAGTCTCTAGTCAATTCCAGAAAGTTCCCTAATGTTATCCTATGGACCTGTCCTCCAGTTGTGTCCGTTATGGCAGTTGGTGGACACCATTTTAGGTCTCTGGAGATCCCTAGATTTTCAAGGGGGTGACTAGGCCTCACAAGTATGAGGGAAGAATGGCGTCATCGCCAAGGAACACCTAGCCCCCTGACAGCATTAAAAATTCCTGATGGACACATGTAAAAATAAAAATAGAAACTCCGGGAGGCTAAGGGGGACAAAAATAAATCATGATGGTTAGAGTCTTCCCAGAAGCAGACAGGTCTAACAGACACTCATACTGATACTAAAAAAAATCTAATAACCCACACACACACGTAGCTACTCACCAACCCATGCAGCCACTTAAACACAAAGTGAAACACTGATACATATATTTAAATATTTAAACATTACTCGCTAGTATATGTATTCACTAAGATACACTTAATAAGCCATTTAACCAATCAATTTTTTTTTAAAACATCCATTAAGACACTTATTTAAAAATGTATTCTTCCATCAACCTTTACAAATACATATATAAAACATATGTATTTTACAGAAAGACACACATTCACTGGATGATGCCATCAGTGATGTCATGAGTGATGTCACTGACCATGTCATGAGTGATGTAATATGTGACGTCATCAGCAGTGCATTGCAGGTGCGCAAGTTATAGTTAGTCCAACTAACTATAACGTGGGAATTTCAATGGTTTTATGTCAGTAAAATTTCCAGCTAACAATAACTGGTGTGAAACCTATGGTTTTTTCAGTGAATATATATATTCAATTCAATTCAAAATCTTTATTCGATTGTAGATATTACAATCATAAAAGTACAACTCATATGTACACAGTTAAAAAAACAATCCAAACAATTCATTTCATGTAACATGTAAGAGACACAACATACAGTACAAAGAAAAAGAAAGTACAGCGGGCACTCTAAGCATGAGCAGTATTTAGTTAAAAAACATAAATTACTATATTATTTAAAAAAATACCTAAAACATACACAGCATAATTATCCAGTCATACTTTTCCCGAAGCAGATGGCTTTTTTAAAAAAGTTACAGACAAATAAAGTGCAGTCGCAATTCAGTAGTTGGAGGTAGTAAAGTGCAGGTTTGATTTGTGCAAAGTTCAATTTTTTAAGGCACGGTGTAAGATATAGTTTCCGTGGAGTAGAATAATAAGGGCAAATGAAAAGAAAGTGTGCCAGATCTTGAGGAGACTTTCCGTCGCAGCCACAAGCTGGCAACACTTCACCCCGTTGAGCCCCACTTGGAACCGCCAGTAGGAGATGATATAGATCAAAACGGAACCTTATTAACAAAAACCGTTCATAGCTGGTCATAGGCCATGTCAGATAAGGTTCCATTTGTGGACTGGTTTTAAGTAGTAGGTGTTTCCTGACACTGCCCTTCTGTATCTCAACCTCTTCTCTGTCAGTACATCTTAGCAGTAATATAGCATTTTTTACCGAGCTGACATCAGGTTTTGTAATCAAGTTAGGAGCATAAAACAAATCAGAACGGCCAATTACCGTCAAGCAGTCCTTTATATACTTCACCCACGGGACTTTAAACCTCCCATCTAGCGATAAGGCTTCTTTCAGTAAAGCGTGAGTGAGCGGAATGTCGGTATTGAGCCAACAATTCAGCCAGCACAAAACCGGGTTTACTGCTATTCTATCGCTTAAATAGGGGACCCCCAACTCCTCATGTACAGAATAGTTCCCAATACCCCTTGGCAGCCTCAGTATCTTTTTCAGGACGTTATTTTCTGTAATCTCTAGGTCTTTTATCTTACAATAGCCCCAGAACTCGCTTCTATAGCAGGCGACAGCAACACTTTTTGCCTGGTATAATTTGAGCAATGCGGCCATAGGGCAGATCCCGATTTTTTTTGCAAAGCCTAGTATGGCCGCATTTACCCGTGTTGTTTCGCCCTTCTTTTTGGACACTGCGGGACCCCACGATAATTTATGATCTAGGAGAACCCCAAGGTATGAAAAGGTATTAGTTGAGGGGATTTTCTCCCCATTTATACTAAAGGAATCCGTTTTCCGAGTACCCTTACCTATTTTCATGACATAGGACTTGGAGTTGTTAATGCTTAGGCCACGGGACTCCATAAATTTAAAGAAGGAATTTAATAATTTCTGAAGACCGATTGCTGTTCTAGATATAAGAACAGCATCGTCTGCATAAAGCAACACAGGAACCCCTTTGCGCTCAACAAAGGGGTAGTCTGCTTCAGTATTTAAAAGAAATTCCTCCAATTCGTTAATATACAGATTAAAGAGGAATGGGGCCAAGATGCATCCTTGTCGTACTCCCCGATTTATTCTGAATTCGTCCGTTACTTTAAGGTCTTGGGTGTATCGGACGTTAGCTCTTGTATCCGAATGCAGGTCGGCTAGGAAGTTGACAAGATTCCTCTCTACGCCCATTCTCAGCAAGGTAGCCCATAATAAGCTTCTGTCCACACAATCAAAAGCGGACGACAAGTTCATAAATGCCATGTAGACAATTCCTTGTCTAGCCAGGGTATATTTACTTAAGATCAGATATAGGTTCAGGCACTGTGTAATAGTCGAGTGGCCGGGTCTGAACCCATATTGTATAGATGATAGAATATTATTATCTTTAGCCCATGTAGATAGCCTGTTTAAAATTACCCCCCCTACCACTTTTGCTACTGAATTTATTAAAGAAATCGGCCTGTAACATAGTGGGCTGCTGCGATCGCCCTTCCTAAAAACAGGGACTATAGTCGATAGACCCCACGTGTTTGGGCACCCCGTGATCACTGCTGCATTCACTACCGCCGTGAGAACGGGAGCCCAAAAGGGAATACTAGACTTAAACAGGTCCGGTGGTAGACCATCCGGGCCCGGGGCCTTGTTGCTAGTTAGACCCTGAATCCCCCTTACAACCTCATTAACTGTAAAGCATAATGGGTTTACAGATGGTGTTAAAAAAACATTTTCTGCCCAATGCTCATTACTCTTAAAAATTGTACTGAAGTGAGTCACCCACTCCCCCTCTGAAATATTTGTACCAGGGGCTGTATCATTAGGGTTATCAAACAAGGGTTTGTTGATAATTTGCCAGAACTTGCTGCTGTTCCCCAGCACTGAAGGATCAAGGAGGGATTCTATGGTGTTGACCTTGATTTCCTTTTTTCTAACGGCTAATGCCTTCTTATAAGTCGAACGAAGACTTTTTATCAGGTCAGGGTCTCTAGGTTTAATTTTTAGGGCATTCTTCAGATCTCTACTTGCCTTTGAGCAGTTGTGGTCAAACCATTTAGAATTTTTCCCACTTTGCCCTTTTATTGGAGCTGTTAGCATGGAACCAATTTTTGAAACCAACCCCGCAAACCCGGTCAAGATGTTCGCGGGGGATGAGTCAAAAGATGAACATACAGACAGCTCCTCCTCGCATGCACTATTTATTTTGGAATATAAAGTGTCTTGATTTATCAGCGTCCATTTAATGCGGCGTCTGCCATTTGTACAACTCAACGTGCCTCGGTCATTACGAGACTTTCTTTTTGTAAATAGAGACCCGCCCAAACTAATAACTAGGGGATTATGATCGCTATAAACATTCAAAAGGATAGTGAATTGCGAGACCCAATGTACAAGATCTGAAGATACTAATATGTGATCTATAAAGGATCCCTGCCCATGTCCTTTGAAGGTTGGAACGTCAAAGATTTTTGTATCAGGAACCATAGACATAGCTACAATTAAGTTATTTTCATTCACTAAGTCATTTAAGTTCTTGCCTCCCTTAGTATGAGAAAAGTGGAAACCTTCAACACTGTTACATCCCAGAGAGCCCATTGGGGTAGAGCCTGGGTTGCCACAAGGATGAACATTAAAATCACCTACTATCATCAGATTCCATGATACAGTGCATGCAATTTTACTCGTTATTTCTGTTAAGGGCTCAATGTTACAAACACCATTACCGCTATTAGCATTGTAAAAATTAACCAGGGTCAAAACATTCTTGCCATTTTTTAAGTCAAGCATCTGGATGTTCAGGTTATCATTGTGACAGATGCTTATTTTGCAGAGCATGGCCAGGTTAATAAATGTGGCCAGGCCGCCCTTTGCTCTGCCCCTAGTTGAGGCAACCACTGGAATGATGAAGCTTAGGAAACCCTCAATGTGGACGTTTATATCCTCCATCCAAGTCTCTTGAAGACATAGAATAGTATATTTTTTGATAAATAATAACCAGGCTGGATCACATATCTTGTCGGCCAGGCCAGCTATGTTCCACGAGATTAGGCTCACACAGTCATCAGATGCTAGACGTATAAGAGATTCTCTGGTGATTGGAGCGGACATTGGTATAGGTGTCGTATTTTGACGGTGGCTGGGTTAGCGCTTAGCTTTGCTACACGATTCCCGCTTAAATTAGCTATACACAGAAACGCCATTTTGTATGTGTTGGCGGCCATCTTAGATCATGAACGGCCTCGTGGCCGGCGTGCCCTTTAGTCCGTTGTCCGTTCCACTGACCACTTCAGTCTGCCCAGCAACAGGCTATTTTTAGTACTGGTCAAGCCACACATGCGCAGTTCACACTGACCAGTCGTTCCTCAGGAATGTGCCACAAACTGACCAGTGGGTTTGAAACCCTCCAATGAGCTGGCAGTATTCCAAAATATGCCCTTATATGTACATAATGTTCTGTAACTTTGTGCCGCGTGTACGTTTTATTACCTGTAGAATCATATAAAAGAAGGGTCACACCGATGTTCGGTGTGATACCTCTTGCATTACCGAAGGGTGCTGTATGAGTGTACCACCACCCCATGGGGTCTTAATAAACTTGTTCTTTGACTTTTACAGTTTCCGTGCCAACAGTTCTTGAATGTAAGTGGGTTATCTTCGGAACATGTAGGCCTTGGGAACCCTGATTACTTCAAATTGGCGACCACGAAGGGACTCATCGCCGACTCGGATGCCCGAAGGAGAGGTCGTGACGAAGGCTTGGAAACTCGCCATGGACGCGCGCTGCCACGAGTGACCCGAGTCTTGGCTGCCACGGTGTTTTTTCCTTTCCTTCCGATCTGACCTTCCAGGTGGCGCCGGTCTCCGACTGAGTTTTCGAGTGTGTGCATCGCTGAGAAAGTGCCGTTTGGCTGATTTGGCTTACAAGACCTTGGCAGTTGGAATCTGGACATTTGAGACTTTGGGTAAGCTTTGTGTTCGGTAAGGTAGTCTTCGGACGCTTACTGAAGTTCTATGATTTGTGTTCGGTAAGGTAGTCTTCGGACGCTTACTGAAATTCTGTGATTTGTGATCGGTAAGGTAGTCCTCGGACGCTTGCCGAAGTCCTAAGTTTTGATTTGAGTTAGCTAACATTGTGAATTTGTGATCTTTGAACTTATATGTGTAGTGCACTTCACATAGGCAGGCATGTAGAGATGTTTCTCTAACTTTGTTTTTTTTCCCTTTGAGCGGCACATTTGTGTGAAGTACTGTAAGTGCCTTTTTATACGGTGTCACACTTTTGTGATACTTTTTGAACATGCCTGTTTTCAGCACACTCCGAGGGATGTGCTGTCTTGGAGAGGGTACCTCAATTAGGTTAGCGGAAGCACAGCCGGCTCCCCCAGAGGGAACACCAAATCGTGAAATGTACATTAAGCATGGCCTTCCCCCTATTATGTACAGCAAATTATGGCATAAGTATACAAAGGCCGATCCTGAATTGCAATGGCCTCTACATGGGTCGTTCGATTTACGTAAAGTACAGTTTGTAGAGCAATGTTTGTTTCAACGCAGGTCTAGACAAAATATGTTTGATTGCGTACGAATGTGGGAGAAAGCGGTGCGCGAGCGAATGAAGCGTGAGGTTGCCTTGGCGGACAAAGAGCAGCGCAAGGCTGCTCGGGATAAGGCTTTGCAGCTTGAGGAAAAGGAGGCTCAGGAGAAGAAAGAAAGGGAGGAGCGGGAACGTAAATTGCAGACGACTGGTCAATTTCCTATCCGCCGACCACTTTATCCTGTCCTTAATGATGAAATTGATGATTTTTCTTTGTTAGATCGGTCACCACCTCCGTATGTTTCGCCGACGGCTCCAGCTGGGGATTCAGAGGACGATGGACAGGATAAGTCGGATCACAAGGGTATATCTGCCTTCAGGTTTACTACGGCGAGGTCCGCTCATTTGCGGAGTTGGGCTCGTAAAGTGAATAAGAATTGTGTTTCTCAGGAGCAGTTGTTAACAGAAAAGAAAGCGTGGTCGGATCTTGAATTAATGTATTTTCTGTCTAGTTTGGCGGATGAAGTTGTAGGCGCGTATCGGGAACTTTCAGACACGTTAGAATCTAAATCGTTGTCAGTATATCGTGAGAATTTGGCTAAAGGTGATTTTGATCTTTCAGATGTTGACGACCTATTCAAGCAACTGATCGCGCTACGGGATGAGACAGCCGGATTGCGGGAGGAGCGGAAAAGGAGGCAAAAGGAGTCCGGTTCGGGAAATAATGGGCAGACTAAGGAGTGCTCTCTCCGTGGTTCAGATAAGAGTTCTGCATTGCATGTTATGCCTATGCGTGAAGCCGCGCCTTTGTATGTTCCACCCAAAGGGGAAGGTACGGATGATGATAAATTGTCAAAGGATGCGAAAGGGTATTTTGTGTATAATTGGGTATATACGCCGTGGAATAGAGCAGACGTTATGGCGTTGGAAAATTCGTTACCTGATCTTCGAAAAAATCCGGCGGCATTTTATGAAGGGGTGGAAGGGGCTATTTCGTCTTGTGTGATGACTCTTGTGGACATAGATTTGTTCTTTGGGTTAATTCTGCCACCTGATATGTGGCGGCAAATTCGTAAAAATAATGACGAAACGATATTGGGGGGCACATTGAAGGAAATTAATGCTGCAGATTTAGACAGGGAACCAGCATGTAAGCCTTGTCAGTTAATTCTAGATCTCCCGGCAGCTATTCTGACTAAATTAAAGACGCTTGTTCCCTCTAAAAAGATTGATTGGACTATGTTGACGTCGTGCAAACAGAAACCTGATGAAACGGTCTCAGATTTCTTTACGCGTTTTGAGGAGGCATTCCATGATTACAGTGGTCAATCTTTGACAGACGATACGGGTCGACATTTGTTTGTAGATAAGTATGTGGCTAATCTCCTACCGGAGATTGCCAAACGATTGAAGTCGAGTGAAAGTTCCTGGGCCACGGCGACCCCTGCGTCCTTGTTAACTATGGCTCAGTATTATGAGCGGCAGGAATTGGAGGCTAAAGAAAGTGTAGAGAAAAAGGCGAAGGAATTGAAAACGAAGGTGATGTTGGCGCAGGTTCGGGGAACACAGGGTAGAGGGAATGATAGAGGCAGACGGGGTGGAGGAAATACGTCGTATGGTCGTACGGACATAGCGGAGGATCAGTGTGCTTATTGTAAGGAGTTTGGGCATTGGGCCGAAGATTGTCCGGTACTTCGTGAGCAGCGTAGTCAGCGTGGTCGAGGAGGCGGAAGGCCAAGAGGAGGTTATACGGGAGCGAGAGGTGGCGGAGGTGATCGTGGAAAGACTGAGGAGAGGGGCCGTGGCCAGGATGAACGAAATACGTTTGATAGGCGGAATCAATATCAGATTTTGGAGGGAGAGAATGTGGAACACCAGGATTATGTGCATGCATAGGACTGCGTAGGATGGGGTAAGGAATCAGTTGAAGTGCCGGTAGATCAGCAGGGTCCATATGTAACAGCGGGTATTCTGGGTTCTACTGATCAATTTCTAGTCGACACAGGAGCTACACGTAGCGCTTTGTCGAAAAACTTGGTTCCGAGGGCTCCCCTGTCTGGCGAAATGATTACATGTGTAGGGTTTGATGGCACGCCCTCCCCCAGCCCATTGTCCAAGCCCCTTGCACTATGTCTTGACAAATACTTTAGTTTTGGTCAATTTTTGTTATCACCCCATACCCCAGACAATATCCTGGGTATTGACTTGCTTAAATATTTTCGAGCGACAATACGTTGCGCTCCGGAGGGAGTGCGGGTTATCCTGAATGATAATTATCCTGACCCCGACAGGTTTTACGCAATCTCAGATATTTCAGCTTTGGCCTCTCTCCCGCACACGTTATGGGCGACCTCAGATACGGATGTGGGAGAGATGTGTATTCCACCGATACATATTACTGTTAAGGAGGGGGCCCCTCTACCACGAGTGCCACAGTATAAGATTTCGAGAGAAGGTGAAATTGCATTGACACATATTGTTCAGGATTTGATTTCTGCAGGGGTTGTGGAGGAGGTCCCTTATAATGTTTGCAACAGCCCTATTCTTCCGATCCTTAAGAGAGATACTGACGGCAAAATCTATCGCTTTATTATTGACTTGCGAGAGATCAACAAAATTGTCATTCCTCAATACCCGGTGGTGTCTGATATTACGACCCTGCTTACTTTGGTTCCACCAACGGCCACCACGTTTAGTGTAATTGATTTAAAGAATGCGTTCTTTTCTATCCCTGTTCATCCTGATAGCAGATACCTGTTTGGCTTTACGCTAAATAATAAATCGTATAGATTTTGTCGTGTTCCCCAGGGATATACTGAAAGTCCTAGCATCTATAGTCAGGCTTTGAAAAGGCAGTTGGATTCCTTTAAATTGCAGTCTGGTGTTGCCCTTATCCAGTACGTGGATGACCTTCTGCTGGCTGCTGACTCTTATGCACAATGTGAACAGAGTACACTTGCGTTGCTTTCCTTTTTGGCACAGAATATTCATAAGGTTTCGAAGAAGAAGCTTCAATACTGTAGACCTCAGGTGACCTACCTCGGTCATCTGTTGTCTAAGGAGGGGCGTGCATTAACATCTGATCGAATTCAAGCAATTTTAGACACACCAGTCCCACGCACGCAGAGAGATGTACGTGCCTTCATAGGGTTGACGTCCTTCTGTAGACAATGGATCATGGGTTTTTCACATATCATAAAACCTTTGCTAGCATTACTGTCCAAAGCTACACCAATGCCCCTTGAGTGGACAGATGAATGTCAGAAGGCTTTTGAACAGTTGAGGCAGGCCCTTTGTTCCGCACCCGTGTTAGGCACACCAGACTATACGAAACTTTTCACATTGTACGTGCACGAGAATGATGGGTGCGCGTTGTCAGTATTAGTGCAATTACATGGGGATAAGCAGAGACCATGTGCATACTTCTCTGCCGTTCTGGATCCTGTAGCACGAGGGTTGCCTGGGTGTTTTCGAGCGGTAGCAGCAACAGCAGTGGCCATACGACAGAGTGAGGGAATAGTGTTATCACATAAACTGTTGGTGTTAGTTCCTCACGCAGTAGATGCTCTGTTAAACCAAACAAAGACCCAATACCTCACGAGTGCACGGCTAACAGGATATGAGCTGACACTTTTGGCGCCACACATTACACTGAAAAGATGCGCTACTTTGAACCCTGCCACTTTATTGCCCTATCCGGCTGAGGAGGGTCAGGAAGAAAAACATCATGATTGTGTTTTCCTGACCGAGGAACAGACAAAGGGTCGTGTTGACTTACAGGATGTCCCACTTCCAGATGTGGATGGGGAACTGTGGGTTGATGGATCGTGTTTAAGGCTGCCAGATGGCACGACTTCCGCAGCCTATGCGATCACGACACTTAAGACAGTGGTAGAAACAGCTAGGATACCACAAAAGTCGGCTCAGGCAGCAGAACTGATAGCCTTAACAAGAGCCTGCGAACTGAGTGCTGGTTTATGTGTGAACATATACACGGACGGTACGCCTTTGGAGTGGCACATGACTTTGGGCTACTTTGGAGAGAACGTGGGTTTTTGACATCTCACGGAGAACACATTATGCACGGAGAACTAGTGCGTGATCTCCTAAATGCGCTGCTAGGCCCAAAGAAAGTAGCGATAGTAAAATGCAGTGCCCACAAAAAGATTACGGATAAAGTGGGTCAAGGAAATGCCTTTGCAGACATCATAGCTAGACAAACGGCTATGTCCCGAACTAGCTCCCCCATGTATGTGGTACAATCGCAGGCTGAGCGATGGAGTGATGCTAGAGCAGAAATATTAGAAATTCAAAAATCAGTTACTGAATCTGAACTTGCGGCATGGGCAGCAGATGGGGTACTAGATGACGAGGGTTGTTGGAGAAGCAAAGACATGGAAAACTGGAAATTGCCTGCAGCTTACTTGCAGGCGATGGTCCAGATGACACATGGACTGGCGCATGTCGGAGCTCTTGCAATCACTCGGCTCTTAACACGAGTTTGGGAACATCCCGAGATTGCTAATACTGCAAAGAGAGTAGTGCAGACCTGCCTGGTATGTTTGCAACACAATCCTGGAAAGGGGACCCATACTCCGAAAGGAGGGTTCGTTCCACCTTCTGCACCATTTGAGGTACTCCAAATGGATTACATCCAACTTGAGCGCTGCAATAACCTGAAGTATGTCCTAGTGGTGGTATGTGCTTTTAGTAAATGGGTTGAGGCCTACCCCACGAAAGATAATACGGCTTTGACAACAGCTAAGGTGTTGCTTAAGGAATTCTTTCCTCGCTTTGGAATTTGCAAGTTTCTGTGGAGCGATAATGGGCCTCACTTTGTTGGAAAGATTGTGGAATATGTACTGAAGGGGTTAGGGATTCAGCAGAAGTTTCATGCTGTATTCCACCCTCAGTCAGCAGGTCTGGTCGAGCGGTACAATGCAACGTTGAAGCTTAAGCTGGCCAAAATTGTGGCGTCTACATCGTTGAAGTGGCCAGATGCTGTGCCGCTAGCACTTCTCTCTCTTAGATCAGTACCCCACTCACGAACTGGCCTTACGCCCTATGAGGTGGTGTTTGGGCGCCCTATGAATATCTGGGGGGTGCCCAAGCCGCGATTAATACATGATGTGCCTTGTGTTATGATGAATGATTATTTGGCACGATTAACAAATGATTTGCTCTCTATTCACCAACAGGTTCGAGAAGCGCTCCCTGACAACTCTACTGGAGAGGGCCATGATCTCCGCCCTGGTGACCACGTGATGATTCGCTCGTTTGAGAGAGCAAGCAGTCTGGAGCCCAGGTGGAAGGGCCCCGAACAGGTCCTCCTTGCAACCCGCACCGCTGTACGAGTGACCAACAGGAAGCGGTGGGTGCATTCGGCACATTGTCGACGTGTCTCTCCGGACCTGGTGACTCCTGCTGTGTTGACTGACTACAAAGAGATTTTGGAGAAAGAAAAGAGCCCAGCTGTGACGTCGGCCGAAGTTGAGGGAGCCTTCCCGGACCACACGGTTGCCGGACGAGAGCGCTACAACTTGCGCCCTCGATAAGAAGATTTTTGCCTTTTTGAACTGATTGGTTACCGCTCCAGGTTTGTGAAATGGAAACCGGGAATTCCAAGGGGGGGGGGATCAGTTCTGCCAGTGTAGCGACACCCGTCTTGGCCCGGAGAAGAAAACAACGGCTACCTCGGAGTTCAGAACCACATTTTTCTTTTTTAGGCATACACGTACGTGTATGTAAAACTTTGTGACTAAATCGAATTATTGAGACTCAGCGAAGGTTTTCAGAACTATGGCATTATCAGCAGTACAAGATAAGAGACTCGTGGGTGCCATTCTCTTCGTTCTGACTATCGTAGTTATTGCGGCAATAGCCTGGGTAGTCGAACTTGTGGTACCTGCACGTGAACATTTGCTGCCAACTACCCCAGCTCCATCTGAGCATTTCCATTTCACCCTGCCCTATCATGAAGAACGGCACCGACAGACTTATCTGAACAATAGTTTTATTCAGATCCTACATCATACACACAATATGACAAACACTTCAAATTGCTGGGTGTGTGGGATGTTGCCTGGGCATCAGAAGAAAGGGGGTACTCCACTCATCCCTCTACCGTTTTCGCATAATGGGTCTTGTAATGCATTTTATACTCTCCTCTTTACTTTGAGATGGCCCACAAAAGGGGGAGTGCTTTTTCGTTTGAATAAATTGTGCCATCATGATCGGGATGGGTATCCACTAGCTGAGGGTACTCGATTTGAATATGAGGAGTACCGCCCTGACAACGTGTCTGCTTCACGAATGTATAGCAACCAGCGAAATGTCAATGTATCGAATGCACATGTTATCAACGTTATCGCTACCAAAGCAGACCTATGTATACGTAATAAAGGTGTAATTTCTGTTGGGAGAAGTGAATGTAACACTACACTTACGTTTGATAGTCCTACTGGTATATCGTTTGTCACTTCCCGAAATACTTACTTTCTCTGTGGAACGAAGGGTTATCATCAGCTTCCTTTGGGATGGTCAGGCACTTGCTACGTGTCTTTTGTATTGCCGCCTGTATTCATTGCCCCACCCATGTATCACAACAACTACATCCTCTATCACAAATTTGTTTTGAATCGTGATAAACGCTCCCTTGTCTTGGACGATGTTGACCAAACGGACACTACCTTGCAACAATATGTGGACTTCAATTTGGGTTTGTTCTCTTTCGTTGGGGCAGCTTTGAACAGTCGAAAGATCCGACGACTAACTCGTGTTGTTGAGGCTGTGGCTAATGATACCGCAATTGCACTTGGAAACATCACTGAAGAAGTACAGATTCCTTGAATTGTTGCGCTTCAGAATCGGATGGTCTTGGATGTAGTGTTAGCTGATCGTGGGGGGGCATGTAGAATCATCGGAAGTAGCTGTTGCGTTTACATACCTGATAATTCACCTTCTGTATATGATGCCATCACTAAACTACATAAGATAGCGGCGGAAATACATCCCGATAATGGTACTTGGACTCTGTCAGGATGGTTCTGGTCAATACTCACCACCTGGGGATGGAAACTGTTAACGATTCTATGTATTATTGTGGGAATTCTGTTTTCTATTTGTTTATGTATCCAGTGTGGCCCAGTTTTTTGTTCTATGTGCTTGTCAGTTTGTGTACCCTCGAGACGAGCTCTTGCCCATGATAAAATGATGCTTCATAAAGAAGTAACACAAATAATGCTAATTGACATGGAAGATGAACACCCTGACTATGTCCACTATGAGGTAGCTTCAGCTAAACGCTAAAAGGGTCGTCTGTCGTATTTTAACGGTGGCTGGGTTAGCGCTTAGCTTTGCTACACGATTCCCGCTTAAATTAGCTATACACAGAAACGCCATTTTGTATGTGTTGGCAGCCATCTTAGATCATGAACGGCCTCGTGGCCGGCGTGCCCTTTAGTCCGTTGTCCGTTCCACTGACCACTTCAGTCTGCCCAGCAACAGGCTATTTTTAGTACTGGTCAAGCCACACATGCGCAGTTCACACTGACCAGTCGTTCCTCAGGAATGTGCCGCAAACTGACCAGTGGGTGTGAAACCCTCCAATGAGCTGGCAGTATTCCAAAATATGCCCTTATATGTACATAATGTTCTGTAACTTTGTGCCGCGTGTACGTTTTATTACCTGTAGAATCATATAAAAGAAGGGTCACACCGAAGTTCGGTGTGATACCTCTTGCATTACCGAAGGGTGCTGTATGAGTGTACCACCACCCCATGGGGTCTTAATAAACTTGTTCTTTGACTTTTACAGTTTCCGTGCCAACAGTTCTTGAATGTAAGTGGGTTATCTTCGGAACATGTAGGCCTTGGGAACCCTGATTACTTCATAGGTATCTCTATGTGTGTATCCCCCAAGTCCATAGTGCTTGCTACATCCGGTTCTAAGTGTTCCAAGGTAGGGTCATGAACCCCAGACGAAGCAAGAGTATTGTCATTTTTAGATGGAGGGTCCAAAGTTAGCAGTACCATACTGGGGTAGTCTTCATGACATCCTATTATACATGCACCCTTATCAACACCACTTTCAAAGGCACTACTTTCTGGCCTCATAACAGGTAAGAGCGGTAAAGAACCCTAGTTTTTCCCAGGAGACACTGTGGATAATGCAGCAGGTAAACTACTATTCATATCAACATATGTTACAGCAGTATGTATTCCTGTTTTTAGGCAGCAAATACCCTTCTCTTCATGTGTCCTTATAATGCATAAGACATTCTCAACCCCCCCTCACCCTCTATACGCCTTAAACATCAGTCGCATTTCTCCAGGCCACTAAAAGCCTCGAACCTATTAGATAGCTCTAGGGGAGTAAATGGCATCAGGTGTGTCATGTTACCATTTTCTCCTAATTTATGATTTAATGGTATGGTGTTCCACCCTTGCATCGCAGGGGTCGGAGCTAGATGATGCATATATGCAGGATTCAAGGCAGACTCCATGTTGAGGAACTGGGAGGTGAGATAGGTATTATTAGTTAAATGTTGTGGGGGAAATACAGTGGATCTGGGATAAAAATATGTCAAGGGACGTGGTACAATGCAGTTATTTTCGTTGCCAAAAGGCCAATTCAGAATATGTTGTACTGCTTTTCTGTCCCTGAAATTTATAACCACGATATCACCCCCTATATCCTTCGCTCTGCCCCCCAACCAAGACAGGCGACGGACATGGACTATTTCGCCATTTACCAGATTGGGTTTGGGTCTATAGAGAGAGCCAGTGCGTTATCTTGTTTTTTAATTGAAAATATCCCTCTCTTTTTCCGTTTGGCAATTCAGGGACCCCGGTAAGTACAACCACATACGGTAGTGCTTCCGGTGGGAGTTCCATAGGCGGTCTCCTGGACTGTCCCCCTCTCCCCCGGGTAATCTCATTCCCATCAGGTCTAGGGAGTCTATTTGGGAGGTTACTTGGTTCCCTAGGCAAGGTGTCAGCTGAGGTGACAGCATTACTATTTGATGTTATAGTTGGTCTACCCAAGACTGCTATTGACTCTGTTGGCTGAGATTTGTTAGAGATATTGCCATCAGATGTTAACACACCTGCATGCAATCGATTAGGGGCAGCTGGGGTTGCTGCTGCTGCCTGGTTATTACCAGTAGAGGATGTAGAGGGTGTAAAGACCACAGCATTTTTTGAGAGGGTGTGCGTTGTTGTTACAACTTTTTGTTGTTGCACTTTTGGGGGTCCTTGTGACCTGACAAAGTTCCCTAGTGTAGTCAAATCCCCCTCTATTTTACCCAGCCTTAATTCCATCCCCTTAAATCTTTCTGCCAGTGCAAGCATGTAACTACTTACAATCAGCTCTATATTGTCCAGAAGGGACTTGGGGGAAGCTGGTTGTAAATCTTCTTCCATTGGGATATGGATACTGTCTGGCTCATTAGTTACTTGGGATGACGATATTGGGGTAGTAGAGACAGATGCTATTACTTGCTTAGTGACGGGATCTCCCATAGACGTTATAGTAGCAGTGTTCGCTTTTTTACCAAACTCAGTATGACTTAATTTGGACTTGTTCGTGGTTGTTGTTTTCCGTCTCCTTTTAGATGGTGGAGGCCCGTGCATTTTATGTGGCAATGGCCTCGAGCTTTTGCCTCTTACAACCTTGCCAGGTCTAATTGTAGGTGAAATCAGGGTCTTGGAGGTGCTATTAAGGGCATTAGTCACAGATGGTAACTCTTGTTGGGTTTGAGTGGGTGACACAGCTGGAGCTAGACATTCTTTAAGGAGCAGGGGTACACTGGCAGTTAGTGATGTATTATCTGCTGACGTGGAGATCAGGTCGTCGTCCAAGGTAACAGACATTATAGGTTCGGAGAATGTTCTGTTTTTAATACGTTCTATAGAGCGGCGGCGATTTGCCCTCCTCTCTGCTAACAGCAACTCCTTGTTACCCTCAGGAGCTGATTTAAGAAAATAGTCGTCCAGGGTTCGATTTAACGTGCCCCCATTTTTATCTACTCCAGCAATAGCAGGGCTGGTAGCAGCTGTGGCCATCATGCAATGAGAAATAGTGGGGGACTGTGTAGAGAAATAGATCACAACTTACAGAAGTCAGGAACCAGGACCTCTGGCCCAGCCCAGCCTCTTATGGCCGATGAGGGCCGTAGAGGGCCCGCCCTTTGCCCGGGCTTCGCCCCGGGCGTCCCGCTCGCGTCCCGCGAGACGGGGGTGACTGGCAACTTATGCGCCTCCTGGCGCGCGATTGACGCGGGTTGCGCCGCAAAGGACGATGGGGAGTGTAGTCCTGACTCCCAACGCCGCGCTCCGCTTAGCGGCCAAACCCCGAGGTGGGACAGGGGTCGGGCGGCGGGATGCGCGTGGCCAAGTGGCTCAGCAAAGCAGCAAATATTCAAAGGCTTCCACGTTTGGCAAGGTCCTGGCAACAGCAATTCGCTTTGTAATGAAACCCCCACTCGACCGGGGTGACTGGCAACTTATGCGCCTCCTGGCGCGCGATTGACGCGGGTTGCGCCGCAAAGGACGATGGGGAGTGTAGTCCTGACTCCCAACGCCGCGCTCCGCTTAGCGGCCAAACCCCGAGGTGGGACAGGGGTCGGGCGGCGGGAGGCGCGTGGCCAAGTGGCTCAGCAAAGCAGCAAATATTCAAAGGCTTCCACGTTTGGCAAGGTCCTGGCAACAGCAATTCGCTTTGTAATGAAACCCCCACTCGACCGGGGTGACTGGCAACTTATGCGCCTCCTGGCGCGCGATTGACGCGGGTTGCGCCGCAAAGGACGATGGGGAGTGTAGTCCTGACTCCCAACGCCGCGCTCCGCTTAGCGGCCAAACCCCGAGGTGGGACAGGGGTCGGGCGGCGGGAGGCGCGTGGCCAAGTGGCTCAGCAAAGCAGCAAATATTCAAAGGCTTCCACGTTTGGCAAGGTCCTGGCAACAGCAATTCGCTTTGTAATTATACTACCTACTTCCAATCGCCATTAGGTAGTTGTAGTTAGGACCTTGTTTCTATTCAAAAAGCGTTTTTTCTTTTCCTAATAGCTGTGGTGCCGGTTGACGAATCTTCGCGAATTTTCAAAACTTATGGCCAGCTCCGATCCGTTCCTATCTCAAAAGTTTCGGGGTGATTCAGCAAGACAGGTATAATAAGGGGCATGGCCTGGACCACCTCTCTGTGGCGCTTACTGGAGGTACCTGGTGGGCTAGTCGGACCCCAGGAACCCTCAGGATTCAAGGGGACTTCACCCCCCAACTTACAAAGTGCCAGGCGGGCCGCGGGTGCAGAGTGGTGGAGAAGGGGGGCATGGCCTTTGTCTGCCTCTCACCAATCCCACTTTGCGGGGCTTACTGGAGGTAAAATATAGGCTAGTTGGCCCCTAAAGGACCCCCAGCAGTGAAGGGGGCTTCAATCCCTATCCAAGAGAGCACCAGGGAGAGCGTTTGTTGAGTGGTTTACAAAGTGGGCATGACCGGGTACAAGTACTTACCAGTGCTGCTGTGTAGGACTGACTGGAGGAAATAGTTTGGGAAGTTGGCCCTCAAGGATGTCCTTGGGGGCCAACTACCCCTCTTGAGTGACTGTACGGATGAGTAAGTAGATGTGTGTGTAAATGTTACTGGTTTTGAAGTGTCTATGCTTTTGAGAATGGCAGTCTGTAATTTAGAGTGGGTGTATCAAAGGTTATATTAGGATGTGAGAAGATGCATCAAATTATCACATGGATGATGTCATCAGTGATGTCATTTGAGATGTCATCAGTGATGTCACTGACCATGTCATGAGTGATGTAATATGTGATGTCATCAGCAGTGCATTGCAGGGGCGCAAGTTATAATTAGCTGACCTAACTATAACGGGGGAATTTCTCTTGTTTTGTACGAGTGAAATGTCCAGCTAACTATAACTTCCCCTAAAACCTATGGTTTATTCAGTGAATTTCCAAGGTTTTTGAAATGCTAATTTCTAACTACAACATGCCTGAAACCTATGGTTTTTTCAGTGAATTTCAAAGGTTTTTTAAATGCTAATTTCGAACTATAACGTGCCTGAAACCTATGGTTTTTTAAGTGAATTTCTAAGGTTTTTTAAATGCTAGTTTCTAACGATGCCTACAGAGGTAGGACATATAAAGAAATAAGAAAAAACACACAGAAAGAAGCAAAAGAAATGCAGAAAGAAGAAACAGAAGTCCTCAAAGACGAAGAAAAGTGGAGGTAGAAGCACGACGTGCAGAAAGGACAAACAGAGGAGCAGAAAGAGGCCTTGTTCCAAAATGATCATGTGCCCTCAACTTTTTCAGATTGGTACTGGTGGTAAATGACTCTGACTAACCAGGCCTAGAGCCAGTGCTATGCTAAGAGACACTTAGAATACAGTGAAAACACCTAAATACACTAGGGAACACTTTGAGTCGGGGTACCCCTGTGATTAGCATGACCTCCTCTGTAAGGCCCTAGCACATAATAGGGCAGGGGGAATAAAACTACCTCGAAGTCAGAGGTGCAGAAAGGCCCAGCCCCCTCCCTTCACCACTGTGCAACACGCCCTGTGGACGCTTTAATTTGGGGGATAAAGTCCCCTTGAATCCTGAGTGTCCCTTTGGTCCAACTAGCCCACCAGGTATCCCCAGTAAGCGCCACAGAGCTGCGTTGCAGAGAGGTGTAAAAAGGGGCACAGCCTGGACCACCTCTCTGCAACGCAGCGCAGTGGTGCTTACTGGAAGCACCTGATGGGATAGTTGGCCCTCAGGATTGAGGGGGATTTATTTCCCCAACTTAATAAGCCTCACAGGGTGTGTTTGCACACGTTAACTCAGGCCCCGTCCCCTCCCTTCCCCACTGTTTAAACACGCGCTTTGGCCTTTTAATTTGGGAGATTAAGTCCCCTAGAATTCTGAGGGACCCTAGGGTCCTACTAGCCCACTAGGTACCTCCAGATAGCGCCACAGAGCTGGGTTGCAGAGAGGTGCAAAAAGGGGCACGGCCTGGACCACCTCTCTGCAATGCAGCGCAGTGGCGCTTACTGGAAGCACCTGGTGGGCTAGTTGGCCCCCAGGGGCCCTCAGGATTGAAGGGGAATTATTTCTCCAACTTAAAACATGCCACAGGGCGTGTTTACACATGTCACCTCAGGCCCCTTCCCCTCCCTTCCCCAATGTGTAAACTCGCCCTGTGGTCATTTTAAGCTGGGAGATTGAGCCCCCTTGAATGCTTTGGGTCCCTAGGATCAAACTAGCCCACTAGGTACCTCCAGTAAGTGACACAGAGCTGCGTTGCAGAGAGGTGTAAATAGGGGAACGGCCTGGACCACCTCTCTGCAACGCAGAGCAGTGGCGCTTACTGGAAGCACCAGGTGGGCTAGTTAGCCCCCGGGGGCCCTCAGGATTGAAGGGGAATTATTTCCCCAACTTAAAACGCACCACAGGGCGTGTTTGCACACGTATCCTCAGGCCCCGTCCCCTCCCTTCACCACTGTGTAAGCATGCCCTGTGTCCGTTTTAAGTTGGGAGATTAAGTTCCCTTGAATCCTGAGGGTCCTTGGGGGCCAACTAGCACACTAGGTACCTACAGTAAGCGCCACCAAGCTGCTTTGCAAAGAAGTGTAAAAAGGGGTTTTGCCTCTGAACACCTCTCTGCAACACAGATCCCTGGCGCATACTGGAGGTACCTGGTGGGCTATTTGGCCCTCAGGCACCCTCAGTATTGAAGGGGAATAAGTTCCCCCTCTGCAAACCTGCCATGGGGTGCGTTCTCAGAGTGCTGCAGGAAGGGGGTGGGGCCTCCAGCGCGAAACCTTTTTTAAAATTTTATAAAAAATTTTAAGAATGGGGGACACTGCCCCCCTTCTTTTCCTATTGCATTGGCCCTGGGAACCACATCCCCCAGGGCCTGACCTCTATTCTATTTTTTGTTTTAAAAAAACTTAGAAGGGGGCCCGTGGTCCTCTCTCGAGGCCATAATTGGCCCCAGGGACCCCATCCCCCAGGGCATGGCCATAAAAAAAAAATGTAGTTATTGGAAGGGTGCTGCGTTGCCCCCCTCCTCAGGGTATTTATGGCCCCAGGGGTACCATCCCCGGGCTGGCCTTTCCTTTTTTTAATTTAATTTTTATAATTGCGGCGTGGGGCTGCGTGCCCTCCTCCCTGGCCACTTATGGCCCCGGGGACCCCATCCCCAGGGGCCCACCCTATCCGTTGGGGACCGTGGGGGGGTCCCCCATCCCCCACTGTCCCACCAGCTCCCCGCGTTCTGCGGAAGCCGGCATTGCTTTTCCAAATGGGGAGCTGCTAACAGCTCCCCATGTGGAAAAGCAATTCTGCTTTGCTTTATTGAAGCGAGAGCAGGTTTCCCTCTTCTCGCTTCAATGAAGCAAGGCAGAGTTTGCAATGATAGGACAGGAGCCGCAGGGATCTCTCCCTGTCATTGCAAACAGCAGTGTCCCGGGGTGGGGGAACCCCGGGACACTGCAGGAGCTGGCCCTGGGTGGTGGCGGTCCCCAGGGCCATCAAGGGCTCCAGGAGGGGCCCCCCTCCCATCATTTTCAAAGCCCAGGGGGTGGTGGTCCCAGGGGCTTGGCGGTCCATGGCAGATCCCTAATTTTGATCATTAGAGCCAGGGGAGGTGTTGGTTCCCGGGTCATGTGGGGGGGGGCTCAAGCCCCACACACAGGAATAATTTATAAAATAAGAGTCCCGGGGGTGGTGTACCCCGGGGCAGCAGGAGGGCAGTGTGCCCTGCAAATGTATTATTAAAAGCCCAGGGGTGACGGTTCCCGGGGCTTGGGGGGGCATCCACATAAAAAAATCAAAGGCCTGTGCGATGGCCGTGTGCACCCACAAATCTTCATCCAAATCCCTGGGGGTGGCGGTCCCTGGGGCAGTGTGGGAGGATTGGGGCCCCCAACACATTTTTTTCTGCCCCCGGGACCTGGCCCACCCGGGAGCTTTATTTAAATAAAGCGTGGGAGCCCGCGCTTTGTTTTTTCTTTTTTTCGTGGCCAGATCCATGGATCCTCCGCGCATCCTGTGATTTTTTTTTAATGATTTTTTTTGTCCTGTAGGTCCTTGTGGGACCCCCTAAGCAGGTCTAGAGGGTCAGGGTGTTTCTAGCCTGCCCCCCTTTTATTGTTGTGCACCTTAGTTTTTCTGTTTTCTTGTGCCTCAGTTCTATTGAGGCACAGGATGGCTGCCAATACTTCCTGGTTTGGAGTGCTGACAACCAATTAGCATGAAGCTCGTGATCGGGAGGGTGCGCGGGTCCTCTGTGCCTCTATATATCAATAGCTTTTTAATTTTGATTTTCTCAGCAACTACTGGATTTACATTATTTAACAAAAAAGGGCTCTTTCTGAGCAAAGGGCTACCGTTTTGCCAAATTTGCTGTAATTCCGTTCAGCAGTTCGTGCTGTAGCTGTGTATAAAATTTCCCATGAAAATTAACATGGAGAAAACACGTTTTGGGGCCCCTTTTTTTTCGACCCCGCTTGCCGAATCACCCCGAAACTTTAAAGATAGGAGCTGACTGGAGCGGGCCATACATTTTAAGAATTTCGCGAAGATTCGTCAACCGGTGCCAAAGTTATTGGGAATAGAATGTTGCAATTTTCCTATGATAATTAGGTCCCAAAAATAACTACCTAGTGGCAACTGTGCTAAGTCGGCAGGTCTCTCATAAATGGTGTTTCCACTGAAAAGAAATGTATTTATTTGCCTACACCTTTTGACCTTTCTGACAAAATGTGTCAGTCTACTTAGCTAAGTTTTGGCATGCCAAGTTTCATGACAACCTCTCCGTGGGGAAAAGGGTATAGGGGCTCGGAGGGGTTGAATATCAAGTGATTTACCATTTAAGCGCCCATAAGAAATTGCTTATATCCGGCCTGAACAGCTGAATGGATTTACACCAAACTTGGCAAGTAGAGCTTCAGGCAGTAGCCAATACTTTTTTGAGGTTGTGTAAATAATTTTTGTTTATTTCAAATGTAGGCATTTTTAACTCAGTTGAATAGCTCTGTTATTTTAACTTGCAAATGTGAATCCAGCCAATCACATTCTGAACTTCATAAATAATTTGATTGGCTTTATTAAGGGTAAGAAATAGTTTCCGACATTTTGAAACTTGCGAGTCAGCTCCAATGCGTAAATTTTGGTCTGAGGAACAAAAATTCCACAGCCAAGAGGAAGCAAAACCAAAGGTTACTACCCCGGGATAGTGGTCAATGGTATCCAAATGCATGGAAAAATAGGGAAAAAAATAGGAAAAGCAACTAAAATGACGAGCAACTCACAAGTCTGAGTCCAGCAGGTTGGGCAAAGAACCTGGCTGGATAAAAACATAAACACACAAAAAGAAGGGGGACAGGGAGCTCTATTAAGAAAAGAAATGAGGTCCAGTGCCCTTGCTCCCAAGACTGACAATAAAACACAAGGTGGGGGCATCAGTTCCTCAAGGGGAGTCAACCATAGTCTGGTTCGCTCCGTTATGTGGAGGAGGAAGAGGTAATGGAAGGTAAAAGTTTGCTCTGTGATTATCCTAACAGGTATGGAATGAAAAAATGTGTAATGTATGAGGTGGATAGACTCTCCTCGGTAACCTAGTGCCCTCAGAAAACCGTCCGAGCGCCCTAAGTCATCATTGGGCGTTGCTCCTCGTGTGGGTGGCGCTGCGGAGTTTTTTTGATGGAGATGCCGCAGTTGTGCATGCGGGAAATGAAAACATTGCCATAGATATTGCAACTTTGACCAACAAACCATGCTGAGACTGGTTATGTGTCCTGGGCTACCTCTTCAACTGGATGTGGGACAGTTAGGATTTAAAATGATAATTGATGTACACACTGAAAAGGACAAAAGAAAGGAGTTATAACAATATAAGTGGATAAATAAAAAGCTTGGTTTGAAGCATGATGAGTTCCTGACTGACTGTATGTTGGAAGTTCACTGATTAGACCTTTAATGAACCTTTAAAGGCCACCAGAAGGGATATATTTAACATAAGACACTCCAGCCATACTATCACTCAAAGTTTTTACAGTTAATGTCCTCTATTGTGTTCACTTGAACACCCACTGTTACTCTAGGTTTTTCTGATTAACTCCATATATTGATACCTTCTACTTCAAGTGTAGTCTCAGTCCAATTTTCTCTTCAACCTGCTATTTCGTAAGGATTGATGTTTTGCCTGGCTGCCAGGGGATTGTCCTATAGGAATCATGAGTAAAACAGACTATCATGGAGAAGTATTACATTAATTGCGCAACACAGATATGTACATGGAACTATCAAATTATCTTGTCTCAGAACTTAACCTTATCATTGAGACTACTTTTGAACAAGCTTTAACAAGTGGTTAAACTATAGTGAAAACAAAGACTGTATTTTCAGTACAAATTGTTTAATATCAATATTATGTGTAATGTCCAATGTCCACAGAGATTGAACATTATGCAAGCAATTAGTTTAGTGTAAAATGATAATTGATTATATTTTTGGAAAATGGACCTAATGGTGAGGTACACTTTTTTCTTCAATAATGCCCTTTTGCTTACTAGTAATCTTTATTACTCCTGGTCCTGTTGTCCTCATCCCATACATTACAAGTGAGATATATCTATAGATATATCTATAAGAAAAACTGGAAAAACTGGAACCCATAACCATATCTATAGGATGCCTACACTTTAGAAATGTCTAATTTGAACAAATGTCAATAGTAGCAATGTGTAGTAGGATTTAGATGCTATAGGCCAAATGGATAATAAATATCCTTATAGATTTTGTGACAGTTAGATACATCGGACAAATGCTTAAAGACACTGTGTGTATGTTCAATTGCTATTTAGTAATTTTGTGTTTCTTTATAGAAATTGTCCTGAAGAAGGTTTTTAACCGAAACGCCGCGTCGACTTGTGTTCTCAAGAACATTTTTAATGTACTGTGCAATATATTGTATTTTTGATAAACATGATGTACTCAACAATTGTATGAAAACAAAAAAAATTAATTTGTGAAGTGTAATACATTTTTGCTCAATTTTAATCTATTTTGTTGTATTGCTTTAACTTGTCACAAACACACATAAAACTGTCTCTGAGTGATTGTTATAACTGCATGATGTTTTCCAGTCTAGGGTTTATACATACCTGAATCGTTGTGATTTATAGAACAATTTTATATGTACTTGGTGGTTGCGCCTAATAATTAAATGAAGTGCAGTGGGTACTAAGTCCCGGTTGATCACTTTCACGGGACGTTTTGACTTTAGGGACATTGTAACTTTCTTAAATCTCATTCCCCTGGTCCCAGACCTTATATTAGTGGGCCTCCTATACTTTCTTTGTGACTTTATGAAGGACACACATACAAAAGGAAATTGAAATAAAGCATAGTCTTTGTGCAGGAAGGAACTCCTTCTAGCACAAGAACTATGCTAACCACTAGCCAGACACTTTTGCACTATGGCACATAGATGCCTCCCTGGGTGGGCGCATGGCTGCTGAAAGTGAGACCGCACAGAGGAGAGCAGAACTGCACAACTTCTTTGTAGATATAGCACAGTTCTGCTATCTCCAGATCACGCAAAGCAAAGCAGCAACTTTGCTTGCTGCACTGTGCATCATAAACAATTAGTAAATTTTAACATTAGCATCTACCAAAACAAACAGATGAGAACACTTTCCTGTAAGCCACAAGCTTGCACATAAAGAATGCATTTGAGGGCTTAACTTATGGCCAAAAAGTCCCTTAAATGTGTTTAAGTCTAGGCCCATTTACACAATTTCTCCAGAGGGGACAGTTCTTTCTAGAAAAAAGAGTGGTGAATGGAAAAATCACTGTTATCATCCTAATACATTGCAACCATGTGGCTACACATTAATCCATTCGACTCTTTCATCTGAGTTTAGTTGGTTTTAATTATAAGTTTAGAAACAAATCGACATAGATCAACATAATCATATAAAGGTACACAAAGGTCAGAATGAGAGCAAATTTCCTGAAGAGATGTACCCTATACAGTGCAAAGCAAATTCCGAAGTCTATGATGATGACGCAGACATAGAATTAAGGTTATGGTCCATCAGATGATCCTCTTTAACGAGCATGAGCAAATTAACTTTCCCTACACTACTTTAACAAAGGAAACCTAAAATAAATATGGGTAAGGGCATATTCAGGAAGAAAAGACAGAAAGGTGTCAGTTATCTAGTCTTCAGTAGAAAATGCTCCAGCAATGGGTCAAATCGCATAAAGCCACGCAGCAGAAGCATAGGTCTGCTCTCTGAGAAAACCTAAGATGGAATCTTTCCCTCACTTAACACAACACATGCTATCAACTGCCGTCACATTGACACTCCCACATGACTTCTTGGGAAATTTCCATAACTTTACCACAACTGGATACTTTCAGCCTCTTTCCCACCTATATAGCCCACAATCTCTTCTCGTCCTTGATCATTCCTCCCCTCTCCCATGAGAACTCCTTTCCTCACTCGTTACTATGATTTCCTCGGCCGACTCCTTCTCCTGCTTTGCTATCTACTCAGACAAAACTTCTTTATTCTAACTAAACAGGCTTCTCCAAACCTGCAGTAGGATCAAAATGAGACACAACATAAACAGTATAGGCTGAACATAGACAAAACATGAGATTACAACCAGAGCTTGTACTGAAACAGAGAAAATTAGGCTAAGATGAAATAACACATGAAGTTAGGCCGCAAATTTAACTGTCGACTTTGATTAGTATGCTGGATTACAAATGTTTGTCCATTTCTACAAAATAAACACAGCTTCTTATAACTACGAATATAATGCAACAACCATGAAAGTGCCATTATAATTATATCTACACATGATTAATTTGAATTACACATATGAATCTGTCAAATACTATTAGCACACATCCTAGTTAGGTATCTCACAATAAGACATTTCATGTTAATTTCTCCCGTCACAATAATGTGTAAATTTTCACGTTACTTTATTAATAACTTTCTAAACACATATATTTAAAATGAAGTGCTTTGGTGGGGCATACTCCACTCTTTTTAGTACATTAATTGCGACAGAGTATATTTGAGTGCTGGCTATGCTTGAGTATGATGCATGCCTACATTATCTCAGATTGGATCAAGATTACACTTCTTCAATTGGATCATTTCAGAAAATTCACTATTTGAGCTTCAACAGAAGCAATTGCCAGAACAATTTCAAAAAATGTCAAAACTAAAATTATTTAGAAGTCATACTACATAGGGTTATGTCCATTGGATATAAGAGAATTAGAAAAGTATTACTAAGCCTTTATTCAACAAGAATGTATTATATTATAAGCACATGCACTTGCATTTTGTTTCAGTCCATTAACATGAAGTAAGAACAGTGGAAATTACAGAAAAAAACTAGTTAGAAGTAGTGAAATTTGAATTTGCAATTTCTGTAGGGAATTAACTCTCCCCGTGCTGCTGTATTGCTCTAGCTCCTGTCGTCTCCTTACCTTTTCCTTGCTTTTTTGAGTGCATTGAGTGCCTTCTCCTTGCTTTTCACTTATTTTCACTGCTTTCTCCTTGTTTTCCCCTATTGCTTTTCCCTAATTTTCACAGCTTTCTCCTTCCTTTTAACCTATTTTATAAGTGCCTTCTCCTTGCTTTTCCCTCATTTTCACTGCTTTCTGCGACACATTTTTTGAGTGCCTTTTTCCTCGTGTTCACTGCTTTATCATTGTTTTCCCAGTGTGTTTTGAGGACCTTCACATTTCTGTTCCCATGTTTTGACTGCTTTCTCTTTGCTTTTCCCCTGTTTTTTGAGTACCTTCTACATGCTTTTCCCAAGATTTCACTGCTTTCTCCTCGCTTTCCCCCTTGTTTTTTTGAGTGCCTTCTCCTTGTTTTTCTCTCATTTGTACTGCTTTCTCCTTGCACCCCCTTTTTTTGTGCAGTCCTATTGCTTTTCCCATGTTTTCTCTGCTTTCTCCTTGCCTTTTCCCTGTTTTTTGATTACTTTCTACTTGCTTTCCCCTCATTTTCACTTCTTTCTCTTTGCTTTGAGTGCCTTCTCCTTGTTTTTCTCTCATTTTTACTGCTTTCTCCTTGCACCCCCTTTTTTTGTGCAGTTTCCTTGCTTTTTTCTCAATTTCACTGCTTTCTATTTGTTTTCTCGACGTTATTTGAGGGCCTTCCTATTGCTTTTCTCATGTTTTCTCTGCTTTCTCCTTTGCCTTTTCCCTGTATTTTGAGTATTTCTACTTGCTTTCCCCTCATTTTCACTTCTTTCTCTTTGCTTTTCCCCCTGTTTTTTAAAGCCTTCTCCATGCTTTTCCCTCATTTTTATTACATTCTCCTTGTTCTTGTCCCCCCATTTTTTGAGTGCCTTCTTCTTGCTTTCTTTTTGTATTCACAACTATCTCCTTGAATCCCCACCCATTTTTGAGTGCCTTTTCACGGATTGTTTGCTACCTGCTTGTGGAGCGCGGCGGACCTGCTGCCCAGCGGACCTTTCCCTCCTTTTCTTCACACCCACGACTCGCCGGACCCGCTTCGCGGGTCCCGCAGCGCGTCGTCCATCTGAAGGCTGCACCGAGGAGCTAAGGAGGAGCGCGGGGTCAGGCAAGTGATCCAGCGGGGCTGCGAGCAAGGCAGGGGACTCCAGTGACCAGGAGCCCCTGCGCGCCCAACCAGCAACACCTGGGCTGCTCTCCCCGCTGGCCACGCCCCCGCCTATCACCAAATGAAATCATAGCTGTAGTATCATTAGGAGTGCAGTATCTCCGCTACGCGGGAGCGAGCGGGAGCGACCGGGAGAAGCCCGGGACAAGGGCGGGACCGTTTGTGACCCAGAGTGACCGGACCGGGCCACCCCTCTAACCTGTGTGCGTCCCCATCCCTAAGGACTATGGCCGGCAGAGACAATAGGATTAAATCCTCCCTAACCCGGCAGCCTGTCAACCGCTGGAGGTATGGAGAAATTCCTTATAAGGGCTAATAACATTATAGATAAGGAGATTGTTATATTGGAAAAGCGTTTGTCCACAGAACTAATTTCTCTTAAACGATCTTCTATAGGACCCCTTGCCAATGCTAAAACGCCCATTAGAGACAGCGATCAGTCTGCTATTGCGGATATAATATCCCCACCCACAGAAGACCCTAGCCACCTAGCTACCCCGGTTATATCAACTGACATTGCTGCTGACCCTAACTGTGTACCTGTAAGCAATAATGTCTCCACTTTATCCCACCCTGATGTGAGTATTACTGAGTCTAAGAGCTGTGGGGAAAGAGAGGGTGCAGTAAGGAAACGAAAAAGAGTGTACAACAAAAAAGAAGTCAAACTGGGAAGGGCTGCAAAGTCAGCTAAGGTACGGGAGGCACCACCACCCCAGACCACCTTTACCCCCTGTGATGCTCAACCTCTGAATACAGAAATATCCATGGAATGGGCCGTGGCTCTACTTAAATCAATCATATCCCCATTAGAGGCTAAACTGGATAGGCTCTGTTCCAGAATAACCAACGTAGAGAAAACATCTGCCTCCATTTTAGCCACCCTTGGTAACCTTCAGAACCAACACATCCCCACGACTACCATAACCCCTGCGATCCCTGCTCCCCCCAATCCGGTTTTGAACCAACCCAATATCCCCCCACCTAATACCTGCATACCACCCCTTATCCAATCTCAGTCCAATAATCCAACAACTAACAATGTGGCGAGCCAACAACCAAGCCAAATTAACTCAATAGATCATTCGGCCCAGGGCGCACCAAGTGAGGCACTTAATACCCCTAGACCTAGACGGCCCGATTTACCCCCGGAGGCAAACCGGTTTACTGTCATCCTAGCCGGAGTACCATCACTAGAAACAGGGGAATCAGAAACCTTTAGTTCCTTGAAGAACAAAGTTATAAAATGGCTCAACTGGAATAGACCGCTCCCGAGCCACCTGCACAACGAAATTATTATGGTAAGGAGGGTTCCCTGGATAGGCAAGACCCCTAAAAACATCAATGGGGACTGCCTAACCGTTAGTTTTAGAGACCCCCGCACAGTATCCCATATATGTGCAGGTTTCAACAGATCTTTTGACTCTACGATCCAAACCCTTCCTGTCTCCTATTTCTTCCCACCACCCAATATTCGCTACCAACAAAGAAGAGGGGATTGGTCTGTTGTGGAACGGAGGGGCAGACAATGAGCATATGATGCTAGACCACCCAGACAACCTCTATACGCACCTCAATTCCACCCCTTTATGGATCACAACCGCTTTGCATGCTTAGACGGCCTAGAGGGAGTAGACTGACTACACCCCGTCTCTCGCCCTCTGAAGCCGACCAACATTCCGGCTAAACCTGATGTCCCATCCATGGTTCACTTTCCCACTCCTACCGTAGTTATCCCCATTAACCCGGCCCAGATTTCATCCGTTACGACACCCACCATACAATGCTCCGAAATTACTCCCATTACCCCTGCCCCAGCTACCCCTACTGTACCGGATCAGGTCTACCTAGATACGACCCGCACTATATCCTCCGTTCCAACTAACCACATTAATACAGTAATGGATCAAAGGGCTAAGGGCTATTCATTGATGAGCTGGAATATTGCTGGGTGGCGGCAAAAGGTTTCAGCACTGGGTTGGAGGGAACACATTGTGGATTTTGATATTTTATGTCTGCAGGAAACGTGGTCAGTGGAAGATATTGCTTTTGATGGTTTTGTTTCTTATAACTGTAATGCGGTGGAATCTGCAATGGGGAGGGCCAAAGGGGGATTGTTGATTTTACTTTCTGTACACCTCCCTTTACGTGTAAGGAAAAGTCATATTGTGGGGTCCCATTCGCAAATCTTGGAAATATCTGTAGGCAGGGATAGAAATTTATTATTGATCAACCATTACAATAACACCTTTGACCCCTCCAGCACCACTGTAGTAGATGAACTTGAATCGGCCCTGGAATCTATTCTCTGTAATACAACTGTATCTTATGATATTGTTTGGGGAGGAGATTTTAATATCAGAACTTGCCCTCTCTCATACTCAACTACCTGTGGTCATGATGGGGAAAATGGGGAAAATTTACTCCACTTTTTACATTCTCCATATGGCACTTCCCTTAATAATCTGATGTTAAAAATTGATATATTAATCCACCAACATGCCCCTGATAGCGAGGGTAATCTGGCGCCTACCTTTAAGGGGAGAAACACCACCTCTATTATTGATTTTCTGATTATTTCTAATCGGGTAGCTCCTCATTGTTCGGTCCCCCAGATCTTAGATCATGACCTGAGTGACCACAATGCACTTACCATGGTCCTATATTGTGAGCTCCATAGGGATGTATTCTCCGGTAGGGTTGTCGATGATATTACCCCATGTAGACCAAATGGGACTCGCATAAAGTGGAGTGGGGAAAAAGCAGAGAATTTACATCGCAGGGTGGTGAAAGCTGGCCTAAATATGATACTCAGCTGCCTTGATACGGAAGCCCCCCCAGAACAATCTGTAAATAACTTTGAGAAGTTGGGTGTCACAATTAAGCAAACTCTTACCTCAAAGAAGGCAAAAACCAGACAGGCCACACAGGGTTGGTTTAGTCAAGCATGTACAAGGGCACTAAAATCCCTTAAACTTGCCCTCTCAACTACCCCGAGAGACAGGGAAGCGGTTAAATCCCTGAGGGCTAATTACAAAAAAGAGCTCAAAATCAGGAAACAAGAACTTAGAGAAATAGCCTGGGAAGATCTGAGCAAAGCTGCAGCCCTCCGGGACAGTAAACTATTTTGGAGTACCATCAATAGCCCATTCCTGCAAAAAGAGGAATTCCCTGTTCTCACTGCCCAAGTTAATGAAGAGGGATGGGTGGCCCACTTCGCAGGGATCTTCGATCCAACTGGAGGGTCTTTTGCAAATTTTAACACCATTAGCAATACCCCAGTTGAATCCCCGAGAATCACGATCCACGAGGTGGATTTGGCAATAAGGAATAGCAAAGGGGGGAAAGCCCCAGGCCCAGACGGGGTACCAATCGACCTATACAAATATGATCCAGTGCTCTGGAGCCCATTACTGACCATAGCCTTTAATGCTGCTATGGACAACAGGACCCCTTCTACCTGGGGTGAATCCATCATTATTCCAATCTACAAAAAGGGGGATAGAGGAGAGGCTAAGAACTACCGCCCTATCTCCCTGCTGGATTCCTCACAAAAAATTCTGAGTAGGGTCCTGTTAGCACGCTTGGAAGGTTGGGCTTTTGATAATAACATTCTTGCCCCATCCCAATATGGCTTTAGAAAGGGCCTTGGTACGATTGAACAATGTATTAACTTGAACCTTTTAATAGGGAAGTATACCAAGGCCAAGCCGGGATCATTATTTTTGTGCTTTGCAGATCTTTCAAGCGCATTTGATTTGGTCGACCATGCCCTGTTATGGACAACTCTGCTAAGTATGGGAGCACCCCCCGATATCATCTATTTCTTAGCCACACTCTATTCTAACTTATCCGCCCAAATTCGTTATGGTCCTGAGGGTGAGTGTACACGGAAGATTAGAGTAAGATCTGGCATTCGACAGGGCTGTGTATTAGCCCCGTTGCTTTTCTCATTCTTCATTAACTCGGTGGAACAAGAATTAAAGCAAATCCATGCCGATGCCCGCCAAGTAGGAGGCACCCCTATACCGGTATTGCTTCATGCCGATGATACAGTTCTTCTTTCCAGGACCCCTATAGGCCTACAAAAATTGATGGATGGTTTTTATGAATTTATATTGAAAAGGAAACTCAAAATTAATAATTCTAAAACGTTTGTCATGGTGTGTGGGAAAAAGCTGAAACTTTTTAAACCTTTTTCTTTTAAGGAAAACCATATTGCAATTGTCACTAATTTCTGCTATTTGGGTGTTACATTTAACGACAGAGGATCATGGGCCCCTGAGGAAACAAATGTCAAAGCAAGAATGGGGAAAGCATCCTTAGGCGTCTTCCGCTTTGCTTCCAAAGTAGGAAGCCGCCGTATTGTTGATATGCTGACCATATACAAGCACAGATGTACCTCAATAGCATTGTATGGCTCGGGGGTATGGGGACATTGCAATGCCAAGGCCCTGCAAATTGAAGAAAACAAGTTTATTAAACGGCTACTTTGTCTCCCCTCCTCGGCATCTACTGTTTTAACCCATTCGGAACTAGATCTGGATTACCTGTCTGACCTCACCGGATTGAGGCCACTGATGGTATGGAAATCCATTTTTTCCAAGACGGAAACAGCATTTACCAAAGATATCATCAAAGACTGCTTACTCTTGGATAAAGTTTCAAGTATTCCATGGGTAAAATATGTAGTTTCGACTGTTAAAGACCTGTTTGACATGGACCTAGGAAATGACCCTACTAGTCTGAACACTCTAGACAAACAGGAATTAAAAAATGTCTATCTTAGGGTGAAATCGGATGTGCGAAGTTATGCTACTAGAGAATATTCTACTCATATTTTCCACCTGTCCTTGAAAGATGATAGCCGGGGTATTCCCATGTACCTTAATGTTATCCACAGACAGTCCCATCAGTTTGTTCTTTCAAGGCTAAGATTAGGTATAGTACATAACTTGGTTGCTTTCCCGATTATGAAATCTCACCCAGTTACCCCATGTCCATGTGACGGTTCTTCCAAACAAAGCACAATGCACTTTTTATTACTCTGTCCTTTGTATAAAGCGCAACGCACCTAATTCCTCAAGCCTATGTTCCTTAAATATTCTATGTATACCACTGATAGCGCTCTGAGGCTTCTCTTCACACTTTCAAGCCCAGATATATGTTTTTATACTGCCACTTTTATACTGAAATCTATCAGAGCTAGACTTAGCATGGTTTTCCCGTAATTTTATGTGCAGCAATCCCCGCAGCATGCGACAATGTTATCTTTGTTTCTGCATTTTTTTTGTACAATGTATATGTAATGTTTTAAATTGTATACTTTTATGATGTTTTTTAAACATTCGAATTAAGTTATAAACTTGAAACTTGAGTGCCTTTTCCTTGCTTTCTCCTCGTTTAAAAAAAACTAAAACAGTTAACAACTCCAGTGCCTTGAGACTTTCACGGGTGATTTGAAATGTTTTATAAATTCTTGATTGATTGATTGGGAACAGAGCTCAACTCCCTTCTGCTCGAATTTGACTTAACATCCGTCATGAACAAGTTGTCCCCTGGGAAAACCGACATCGCCCGTACTTTCAGTGGCAGAGGGAGACTTTTTTAGATTTCACGTTTGTATCTACCACCTTCTTTGCTATAGTCACAAATTTCCTAATTCAGACAAGTGATTTAGTGACCACAATCCCATCTGTATCACTGCAGTCTGGCCTGAGTATACGTACGCTCTGAGGTGGGTGGGTGAGGAGCTCCTCTTAAAGTGGCCGAGTCAGGGATGAGTTTAAAATGGGGGTGCATAGCCCCAGAGTCCTTCCACGAGTCCCTCACAACTCAGTGTCGTTGGGAATTTGCCACTAGTCTCGATGGTGAGGTTGGCGCCTCAGATATCTTGGGTGCTTTCAGTACCATGTCAACCACCATACGGAGGTTAGTACATGCCTCAGAATGGGCCAAGATGGTTTAACTCTACATGCTCCCAGGTTTTAGGAAGTTGAGACAGGCTCTGAGAGACAATCCCTGTGACATGGTGGTGGTCAAAGGTTTGTGTAGAGCATACAAGGCCGCGTTAGCAACCCGTAAGTCTACCTTGAAAGATGATGCTTGGTCGGACCCAGTGGAGGCAAGTACTCTGCGAAATAGCTCTAAGTTCTGGGCTTTTATTAATAGGCCATTTCTCTCAGAAAAGAGTGCTCACCTATTCGATGCCCACATCATGGAAGATGATTGGGTTCATCATTTCGAGGATATCTTTCAGCCAGATCCCACGCCTAGTGAGAAGCAGCACAGGATGGAAGGTAAGGCGGATCTTATCTTTTCAGAATTTGAGGTTAGAGCGGGCATACTGGGCCTGACAAAGAGAAAAGCCCCGGGGTCAGAAGGGATCCTGCCTGATCCTTATCTCGCCCATATAGACACTTGGGCGCCCGTCCTTACTGCTGTCATCAACTCCTCAGTTTGGGCTGGTCGCCCTTATTTCTGGGCTTTATTGACCATAGTCCCGATTTTCAAAAAGGGCAACCAGGATAGTACCTCATGCTATAGACCCATCTCCCTCCTGGATTCTGTGGTGAAGGTGGTGGGCCGCGCGATACTCGAAAGGTTGGTATCTTGGGCAGACAAAAGTAACTTCCTTTCTGAGATCCAATATGGGTTTTGCCCCAGGCGTTCTACCATGGTGCAGTGTCTCAACTTGTACCTTGTCTGGAACAAGTACACTGTGGCCCGTGCCTGCCCTATATACTTCGCTTTTATGGACCTGTCCTCAGCCTTTGACTGTTTGAACAGGTCCAAGTTATGGCAGCTGATGGCTTCCACCGGTATTGATAACAACAACATCTGTTTTTTTATTGTTTTTTTTAAACTCATTTATTTATAATTAAGGCATTGATCAATTAGACAGTACATATTTACATTGTAATCCAGCGTCACACATTCGGATAACATTTTGCTCATTGGTATCATGCATAGTACAGTGATTGATAGAATCCCACATGTTAATCTCGCACATCCTCCCTCCCCATTCTCTCCATCAGATACCTTGTCCGTGTGTGTACCCTGGATGGTTCACAGATGAATCCCCTGAATTTATTTCAAGCCCCCCAAACTCTATTCCACTTTTGAGGACAACCCCGATTAACGAACACCGCTCTCTCGGCCACCATAGCTGTGTCCATGTCTTTGCACCATGCGGCCTGTGACGGCGATTCTTCCGAGCCCCATTTTTGCACTATGTTATGCTTTGCAACCATTATCCCCAACGTAGCCCAATCCTGTGCTGGATGGGTAAGGTCATTTGGTTCCCAAACATTAAGTAAACATCTCCTGGGTTTAGGTATCAGTGACATTCCCTCCATTTGTGATGTTGTTCTCATCATCTTTACCCAGTACTCTGCGATCTTTGGGCATTGCCATATGGTATGATAAAATGTACCCTCCTCCCCGCATGGCCGCAGACAGTATGGGTGCGATGTTGTCCCTATTCTGCAAAGGGTTAGCCTGGTGTAAAATGTTTGATGTAGTAGTTTGAGCTGCTCTAATCTGAGTTTTGAAGGTATTCCCACCTCCCGCGGGGATGCTAGTGCCTCCTGCCAGTCGGTGTCATTGAGTTTCCCTACATCTCGGGACCATTTTTCCCTAAGCGCCACAGTAGGGTCAGGCAGGTTGTTGACTGGTTTTCGATAGGTGAGGGAAGCAGCCCGTTTATGTATACATTCTGTCAGTAGTCTATCTTCTGGGGGCGTGGCTTGGCGCCCGGCGAGGTCGGAAGCGCAGATGTGAGCGCTCCCGGTCGCTTGGGGTTTTTGCCACCTTCGACACCGTACCTGCACCTGCAAGACGACTTTTCCATGATCGGAAACTGAAGCGGACGGAGAGCTTCCATTTGGGGACCCTTTCGAGCGCCGGAATGCCCGTTTTTGGTGTTTTTGCGGCGGACGCGGCTGAGTAAAAGTCGCGCCCGCCATTTTGTTTTTTTTTCTTCCTCTCAGCGCGGACTGCGGCGCTCACGCTTCAGAACATTGCGACTCTGCCACGGAGCCCTGCACAACGCTATGTCTTCCAAATGAGGTATTTCCTGCTCCTGCACTTCCTCACTACAAACGTATGCCATATGCTGCCTATTAACGAATTTTGGAGAGTTTAACTCGCTTCTGTGTTGCATGGGCGGCCATTTTGAGTAAATGGACTTCTATCTCCTCAGATACTCTGCAGGTGCATTCAGACAACGTTAATTTTATGCCAATATGCGCTGCTTTGTCTCCTGCTCGCACTTCTAACAGTATTTACTATTTGAAGCAGCTTTGAGCAAGGTTTTTCTTCGCTTTCCTTCAATTGCTTCCCTTGCACTCATGATGTTTTCTCCTTGACGGACTTCCTTTGCTCTACAAAGTGCCATTTCTTTCTATCCCATCACCAGGGCGGCTCTCGGCATCATTCTCTTAACTCCTTCAATTAAAGAATTGGTCGCTGCTTCACCTACTCTCCTCACCTCAGAGCATACCTACATCCTGCGCAGTTTTTCATTTAGAAGCTTCAACGCATATTCTTCATTGCCTCTGGTCTCGTACTGGATAATATTGTTCTTCATCTTTATGGAAAAAAAGGCACTCTCTCGCACCTCCAAGCCTCCACGACGTGTCTTCATTAAAAACTCTAAAGTCTTTTCAGCGTTGGCGCACCTCGAGGCCTCCCAGGAGTTTCTCACTCAAATGTCGCAGTCCAACACGGAGCGGCCCATCCAACCTCCAGGGAAGGTCACGTCAAAACGCCTCAAAAAGGATCCTCCATCGCCAACGGGGTCCACATCGGCTGTTTCCATGGAGCTGTTATTGGAAGAAATTCGAGCCCTCAGGCCCTTCATGGAGGAAACTAATTCTAAATTGCAGGTTCTAACTGACAATTGGTCTCAGATGGATGCCAGAGTAACCACAGTAGAACATTCCTTAACCGCTTTACAAGAGTCATCCTCCAAAGTAACACACATGCAATCTCAAGTTTCGTCTCTTTAAAAGCAGGTCGAGGAGTTGGAGAATCGTAATAGGCGCAATAATCTCCGCCTTTACGGCCTGGCGGAAAATTCTGAGGGGAATGATCCCATCGCCTTCTTCAAATCGTTTCTACCCAAACTTCTCCATCTACCTGAGGACACCACGCTTAACATCCAGCGTGCACACCGGTTGGGTCGCCTTCCTTCTACTTCCTCTCCTTCCTCACGACCAAGGGGTGTCAACATGTACTTCTTAGAATATACTGACCTCCTCAAAGTTATTTCAGCAGCCCGTGCCTCATCTCGCTTACAATTGTCTGCTTCCAATCTTTTCTTTGCGCAGGATTACGCAAAAGCTACAGCTACTCGCCGCAAGGCCTTTTTGGACATGCGACCAGAACTTCGTGCCATTGGAGCCAGATACGGTCTTTTCCATCCTTGCCTATTCAGAGTAACCTACAACAACAAAACTACGACATATGAAGATCCTATTCGCCTACGGAGCTTTTTGAATGCAACTCAAGCCTCCGGCATGGACTTCTCCAGCTCCTCGTCAGCCTTTCCGCCATGATTCCGGCGTGATGAAGCATTGAAGTTTCATTCATTCTGCATGCTTGTCGTGCCTTGTTGATTGTATTTTTGTTTGTCTCTGCCACGTTTTTCGGCAGCTTTTGTTCTAATGTTCTCTTGCTCTTCCTCTCACATTGCTTTCCTTTATCCTTGTTCGTTAGTTAATACTGTTCATTGCCGTATATTTACGTGCCTTTTTGTCACTCTTTATTGTTGAATTCTCCCCTTCTCTCCTTTGTCTCATTCATTATTGTTTTTTCTCCCTTTTCCTTGCAGGTTTTACGATATATATGGCGTCATTCCCCCGACCTGTTGGTTCGTTTGCACTGGACGCTTGCCTCCTCTGCCTGGTGCTCCCCCCTCATTCATCTTCTCGCGTACCCCTCCCTTGGTGATCAACCCTCCCCATCTTTACCCTCCGTAAGTATGTTTTCCCTATCTTCCCGGTTCCTCGCCTCCCTCCTTGTATCTTTTTCACTTCTATGTTCCCCGATTTTTTATGTTTTACAGGTGTCTCTCTCTCTTGGTTTTCGAATACTCTTCTATTACTGTCTTCCGCCTATCAATCTAACTACTTCTTGGACTACCTTATCCTTTTCACTACACAACTCGCTTCTACATTCCTTTCCTTCACTCTTTTTCTTCCTTACTCATCCTTTCATTCTTTATTATACTACGCTGATTTTCACCGACTCCCTTATTCTTCTTGGCTTTTTATGCTTTTCTTACTCATCTGGGTCCCTTTCGACTTTTCTTATCTTCTTCTGCTTTTCTTCTTTTTCTTCCCTCTTTTTTGATATGAAATGTCTCTTAAAATAATCACCTGGAATGTTAAGGGTATCAACTCGCCTATCAAACGACAACGAATTCTGTCTCATCTTTCGCGTTTAAATGTGGACATTGCTTTTTTGCAAGAAACCCATTTGTCTGCTGAAGAATCTGTTAAGTTGAAAAGAAGCTGGGTGGGTGATGTTTATTTTTCCCCTGGGGATGGCAAACGCAATGGAGTTGCTATTTTATGTCACAAAGCTCTCTCTCCTTCTATGATTGCTCAAGAGTCAGATACTGAAGGCCGATGGACTTACGTTAAACTCTCTATTAAGAATGTTCCAATTTCTCTTCTAAATGTTTATGCCCCTACCACTGGCGATCCCACTTTTTGGCATTCATTTTCCCAGCACGTCACCAGATTCATTGATGATAATTTCATTTTAGCGGGAGACTGCAATCAGCCCTTAGATCCCTTTTTAGACAGAAACTCCAAAGCACATTTCATTCCTAACAAACCTCACAAATTCTTCTCCCAAACCATTTCCCAACATAAACTCACTGATGCTTGGCGTCTTTGTAATCCAAGTCTCCAAGAATTTACCTTCTACTCCCCATGTCATCATTCCCAATCTCGAATCGATTACATTTTTGTTACCCACAACATTGCCCAGACTCTCTCTTACGCAGAAATAGGTCCAATCTTACTTTCTGACCATGCCCCTACATTAGTTCAATTGGACCTTTTGCCCAAATCAACAGGCCCTAAACGCTGGCGTTTCAACAATTCTCTTCTCCTGGACCCCAAATTTACTATCGCCTTCACCTCCTTCTCCCATGAATTCTTTGCCCTAAATGATAACTCTCCTGTTCCCAAACATACTATTTGGGATGCTTTTAAAGCGGCAGCGAGGGACTTTATCATTGGCTTTGTTGCTAAAAAACGTAGAGCTGCTCGAGAAGCTACTAGAACCATCCTTCTAGATATTAGGAAATTGGAGCATTCTTATTTCACCTCCCGCTCACAACAAACCCTAACCGCCCTTATCAACGCTAAGATGAAATTTAACAAAAAATCTACAGATGATGCATCATTGTATTTATTAAAGTCTAGTGCCAAGTTTTATGGGGGCAAAAACAAAGCTGGCAAAATCCTGGCTAATTATCTGAAGGTGAAACACAACAAACTAAACATTGAATCTGTCTACGATACTGACTTGAACCTTAAACACACAGACGCAGACATTCTCACTACATTCTCCACTTTTTACGAGACCTTATATTCTTCTGAAACTCACCCATCTTCCCAATCACTGGACACATTTTTTTCCACTATACAAAAACCATCACACTTTCCACTTGACCTTTCTCAATTAGAACACGATATATCCCAACAAGAATTACTTAAAGCACTTCAAACACTCCAAAAAGACAAAGCCCCTGGGCCTGACGGCTTCACAGTTGAATTCTTTCTCCACTTTTCAAAGCTTCTTATACCCAGACTCCACTCTCTTATCGGCACTTTCCTCTCCTTGGGTTCTTCCTCGGGCTCCTTCTCAGACGCCCATATCTGCCTCATACCCAAGGAGGGGAAGGATCCTCAATATTGCAAAAATTACAGGCCGATTTCTCTGGTCAATATTGATTACAACATTTTCGCAAAATCTCTTGCAGTACGACTCGACCTTCTCCTCCCAGACTTATTGGGTGAAGAACAGTCCGGCTTTGTCAAAGGCCGATTTATCACTGACAACACCAGACTCCTATTTAACATTCTCTCTAAATCCCGCCCTTTACCTCACCCTCTGGCGGCCATTGCTTTGGACGCTGAAAAAGCGTTTGATAGGGTTGAGTGGACTTACTTGTTTCATACCCTCCAATGGTTCGGTTTTGGTCCTCTTTTCACATCTTTAATTTCACTGCTTTACTCTAACCCACGCGCAGCGGTTTGCGCCAATGGTCAAATTTCCTCATTTTTTGATTTAAAAAGAGGCGTTCGTCAAGGATGTCCCCTATCCCCCTTTCTTTTTAACTTGGCTTTGGAACCCTTCCTCTCCAAGCTTCGTCAAAACCCCTCCATTCAGGGTTACCAATTATCAGATTCCCACATCAAATTAGCGGCTTATGCGGATGACATTTTGTTATTTGTCTCTAACCCCTCTCTCTCCATTCCTGCTTTTCTTACCGAAGTCCATGCCTACTCCCAAATCTCTGGTTATAAACTTAATAATGACAAATGCGAGATCCTCCCTTTAACCAAATTTACATTTAAACCAGATTTCGCCGCCTCCAACTTCACATGGAAACCTTCCCACATCAAGTACCTTGGAATGCATGTTGCCCCCACCATCCCGGATACCGTTTCCCTATGCATGTCCAAATGTATTCAAAAATTGACAGATCTCACGTCCAAATGGCATCCTCTTTACCTCTCCTGGTGGGGCCGCCTAGACACTATAAAAATGATGCTATCTCCCATTGTCTTATACACGCTTTCTAATATTCCGGTCCCCATCCCATCCAAATTTTTTAAACAGATTAACTCTATTCTAGTCTCCTTTCTCTGGAACAAAAAGAAACCGCGAATGTCCTTGGCGCGCTTGATTCGCCCTAAATCAGAGGGTGGGGTTAACTTCCCTGATTTCCCAGCCTATCACAAGGCGTTCCAATTGAGACAAGCCTCTTTTTGGCTCCAAGATCCTGATACCCCATGTCCTTTATGGGCCAAACTCGAACGCCTTCTTCTATCTCCCTTCTCTTTTTCCGAATAACTTTCCTTCTCTCGCAAACCCGCATCTGTTTCTACTCCGATTCATAAGTTTACCACAAAAATACTCCTCTCTTCCTCTCCTTCACCCCCCACCACTATTGCCGATTTCCTATCCTCCCCCATATGGCATAACACTTCCTTACTCATCCGGGACAGACCCTTTTTCTGGAAATCTTGGCATTCTCGAGGTCTGCAATGGATTTCCCAACTTTTTTCTAACTCCTCTTTCTTATCTTTTCATGAACTTCGCATCCTTTATGACTTGCCCGCCTCCTCTGCACGTCAATATCAATCCCTTAAAGACACGGTTTTACTGAAATACGGTCTCCTCACTCAACCCAACCCTTCTTCTCCTCCTTCCACTCTCACCTCCTCACTCCACTTCTTCTTACGCACTGCACCAAGAGCTACCGCTATTTATAAATACCTTCACGCCAGCGAGACTCCAAGACCTAAATCCAAAATCGAGGAGTCCTGGGAGCATGATTTGTCTATCTCTTGGTCAGTTCCCTTCTGGGACAAAATCTGGACCAAACTCCGCAAATCTTCAAGGGCAGCAACACTCACTCAGACTTTATTTTTTATTTATAACAGACTCCTCTTCACACCTTCTGACCTGCACAAACGCTTTCCTAATACTCCTCATACATGCTGGTCTTGCTCATCTCCACAAGCTGATTTACTCCACATGTTATTTTCATGTCCTTGCGTTCGTAGTTTTTGGTTGCAGGTTTGGGCTCAAATTAATGTGATTTTCCACACTTCTATCCCTTTTTCCCACACACATATTTTTATGGGTAGCCTTTCCCCTTGCTGGGATGATGTTGACTTGAAACCCCAAATTGTTGACCTTTTACTTGCTGCTGCTTTCCAACAATTAACAGTTAACTGGAAGGATTTTTCCAAAATTTCTTTCAAAGCATGGTGGTTTAATGTGTGTCATAACCACAGGCTCGATACCACTCATGTTTTCCCGGCATGTTTGGCTGTCAAACGCATGGACTTATGGATTCCAGTTACGCTTTATTTGGTAAACGTTTGTTTCATCCTCTACCTCCACAACAAGAGGTTCCCAAGCCCCCTTAATCGCCCGATACATTCCATTTCTCCTTCAATGTATTATTTTCTCAAATTTTCTCAATATTTTTATGATTGCCATATTTTATGTTCATGTATTTTTCCTATATCTCTTCTTCATTTATCAATTTGCACCCAGATTTCTTTTTTATTGCTTAAAAGTCTTTAAATTTGTATCCTATTGTATTCTGTTTTGACACCTGATTTTCTCATTTTGTTATTATCAATAAAATTCTTTTGAACTTAAAAAAAAAAGTAGTCTATCTTCTAGAGGGGTAGCCTCTGGGACCTCAGTGCCCGGTGGTAAGGCTGCTTGTAGTGTGTGTTTTACCTGCAGGTATCTAAATAGTTCAGTTGGTGCCAACTCATACTGTTTTTGGAGACATTCAAATGCAATTACTTCCCCTTTGATCCACATGTCACCCACCGTGGAAATGCCAATTACATCCCATTGGGCAAACCCTTTACTATTCTTGAGTCTTCCCAACCATTGTGTATTCCAAAGAGGAGTAAGCTGGGTTATGACTCCTTGCCAGCCCAACTTAGCATGCGCCGTGTGCCATAAGATGATTGTATGTTTTGTGGGTCCAAGCAATGAGGGGGGCTGCTTCTTGTTATAAAGTGCTGACATCATACCCTCAGCTCCCAACCCGTGTATGCCTGCCTTGAATGCAGGGTCGGTGTGCAGGGCGTGTATCCATTAACTAATGACTTTTAACTGAGCTGCCCAATAGTACAATTGTATGTTTGGTAGTGCTATTCCACCGTCACACCACCCCTCGACCAATTTGCCCTGCGCTATGCATGCCGGTTTGTTCACCCAAAACAGACTGGAAACCTGAGCCACTATTGTCTTGAAGTAGCTTAGCGGCACTGTGAACGAGCATTTTCCAATGCATACAGGAATCGTGGGAGTGCCATCATTTTGAAAAGCGCTGCCTTTTCCAGTAGTGCCAGCGGTAATGTGTCCCAGTGTATCGCATCCTGTTTTAAATGCTCTAAGGGGGGCATGAGATTCCTTTTGAAGAATTCTCCCGGATCAGCTGTTATATAAATACCCAAATATTTAAATGTGTCCTCCGTGATCTACAGTGGTCAATCCTTTGGGAGTTGATGGTGGTGGGCTGTGAAGAAAATATAAGATCGACTTGGACCAGTTTATGGTATAACCAGATGCCTGATCAAAGAGGTCACATATATTTAGGAGCACCAAAATGAAGCATGTGGTGGAGGCCATATACAAGAAAATGTCATCCGTGTACAGTGAAGTACGGTCTTTCCATCCTTCCGCCCGCCTAATTCCCCGGAACATTGGTTCCATCTAATCCATGCTGCCAGTGGTTCCAGCACAAGAGCAAAGAGCAACGGCAACCGTGGGCACCCTTGGTGCGTATCATGCGTTAGTGGAAAGTTTTTGTATATGTGACCGTTGGCCGTGACATGCGCCAGCAGCTTATCATATAGTAGACGTATCCATGCGCTGAACTTAGGGCCAAAGCCCAAGTGAGTAAGCACAGCGAATAAGAAGGGTCATTCGACCATATCAAACGCCATTCGAGCATCCAAGGAGAGGATAACCGCTGGTTCCTGAATATATAGTATGCGGGCCATCACACCATGCAGGCAAGTTCAAAGCTGTGATTCTGCCCGGCACAAACCCAGACTGGTGCGGGTGTATCTGGTTCATAACATGTGGTGTCATTCTTATCGTGAGGAGTTTCTCAAGGATTTTAGCCTCAGCATTGATTAAGGATATGGGGCGATATAAGGTACAATCTGCAGGAGGCTTTCCAGGTTTTGGGATTGCCACTATGGTGGCTACTTGTTGATCTAGTGGGAGCTCACCTGACTGGAGACTATCACAATAGATATGCAGCAGGTAACGTCCGTTTTTTTGAGGGATCTTCATCGAGACTCTAGGGCAGGTGTACGCTGCTCAAAGATTTGAAAGTGTCCCGCCAACTCAACATAAAGAGGGGGGTGCGCCAGGGGTGCATCCTCGCTCCCTTTCTTTTTAACCTTTATATTAATTCTCTAGAGAAGGCTTGTTTAGATATCAAAGCAGACACTCCAGAGGTAGGAAAACGTTGTCTGCTGGTTCTCTTATATGCATACGACTCAGTACTCCTGTCAAGGACTGTTAGGGGCTTGCAATTTCTCCTCAACTCCTTTGCTTCTTTTATGGAGGAGCTGAACTTATCAGTAAACCACTCCAAGTCATATATTTTGCAAGTGGATCCTGGTAAGGAGAAAGCAAAACAGCCCACTTTTAAACTAGGACGTTCGCGAATACCTAAAACTAACGTATTTTCCTACCTGGGAGTTGTTTTTGATGACTCCCGGAGGCGGCGCCCCCTGATTGACCACAAGAAAGGGGACCTAGTGAAAGCCTCTGCGGACGATTTTAACTTTGCCAGTAGAGTGGGCAGGAAACCAATAGGGGCCCTCCTGAAGATTTATCAAGCAAAAATGGATTTCTAAGGTTATGTATGGGAGCGACATATGAGGTCACATTGAACTTGGTGCCATGAAGAGCGCCGAGAACTCATTCTTGCGAAGGGTCCTCTCTGTCCCACAATGTACCCCATCCTATGCTGTACACGAGAAAATGAGGAAGTCTTTCCTCACTGATGACCTAGCTTTACGCCTTGTGGTTTAAAATTTGGTCTAAGCAGGGGAATTCACTTACTAAAGTCAACGTAGAGATTGTCTCTCACTCGACCATTCCTTGTGCATCCGCTGGCTCCAGTATATAAGTGTTGGCCTTACCAGGCTTGGAGGAGCTGACCTTTATACAAGCCCATAGGGTATTTGCAAAAGGGACCTTGCCTGGGTTAAGGAGGGTTTTTAAAGAAATTGTCAATATGACAGAGATGATAAAGAGTTGTCTAAACCGAGTGTGCGAAAACATGTTTTATCGAAATCTGTGCCTAGCACTGAACCTTATCTTGGAGGCTTAGAAGTACCTGTGAACGGTTTCTACTGTCGCGGTTTTGGCTCAACCTTTTTCATTATTTATTGGCATACCCCAAGGTTCTCACAGAGGTCAGTGCCTCATGTCCTGTGGCTGCGACAGAGAGTCTCCTCAGGACATGGTGCACTTTTTAATGTTTTGTAATTTTTATGTTCTACCTAGAAAACTATTTATTATCCCCATTTTAAAACATTTGGGTTTTAGGAGGGTAAGGCCATCTTTTATTTTTTTTAGATCTTCTCTCTAGCAATACTGTTTTGCACACCCTCAGTTTTCAATGGAATGCCATTAGACTTAGGAAAAGTCGCGACTAATATCTGTTTTGTATATCATGTATTCTGCTTGTGTCTTGATTTTTGGATCTCGGTACACCTGTGAATTTGTACTGTCTAATGATATGTTGTAGTTTTTTTACTTTTATGGTTTTAACCTTAAAGCTGAATGAAGTTTATTGATGATGATGATGATGATGATGATGATTGATTGAATATAACAACTCCTTACGTGTAGAGGAATTCCACCATCGATTTACTGTTCGATAGCCAATACCATCATTAGATCTCTATAAACTTCCTCAGCAAAAGCAGTGTACCATCTATAAAAATGCAGAGAAATAAATATGCATTCTGCAGCTATGTAAACCTCACTGTTTATGCATGTACTACACTAATTCTAGCAGAGTACAGTGACCAAGTCCTGAATTAAAGTTAATCAGGGGGTTTCAAAGTCTGTGAAAGCTAAGATTACAAACATACATTTGTGTAAAAATTAGAATAATGAGCTAAATGGTATTTACCATGAATAGCTGCCTATGCAGCTACCTTGGTTATGCTCTTTAAAGACAAGACAGCCTACCTTGAGCAGGAGCCCCAAACTTACCCAAAAACAATGCTGGGGAAGGGGATAGCAAAGGAAGATGGGGCCATGCTATTCAGTGAAGCACAAGGTAGGGCCACAAAAACCTTGGAGTGATCTACTCTAGGATTATTATTGGTTTGCTAATTAATTCTATGATTGCACCAGGAGTACCACTGGCTTACTGGAATCTAAGAGTATGTTTGGAGTACTATATAAGTAAGTCACGCCTATTCAGAGCAGACCCTCTGTAAATCAGCCCAATTGTGCCCCAAAGTTTACAATTTAGCAAATTTCAGCTCATAGTCCATTCACCCTTTCAAATAAAACCCCAATACCACACCTATTGAAGCTCAGGGACTTAGGGCCATATGTATGAAGCCGTTTCCGAATCGCAAATGGCCTGTTTGCATTATTTCCAATGTATCATGCAATCGCAATTTAAGGAATCGCAATAATTTGCGATTCCTTATTTTGCGATAGCATTTAAGGAATCGCAAATTTTGCGATTCCTTAAATGATATGTATGATACATTTTTGATGTGCGACTTTGTGTTAAGGAATCGCAATTTACCACCAACTTGTAGTTAGTGGTAATTTGCGATTTCTCATAATAATGCCCTATTTGGCATTCGTGAGGGTGGTATGTGGCACACATACATGCCCATAGGGCTGTATGTGTGCCACATGCACACACATGTAGATTTGAGGGGTGCAGCAGGGTGTCTTTGACACACCCCTGCACCCTTGTAATAATTCTCAAATTGCGATTAGCAAATTGCGAATTCGCAATTTGAGAATTATTGCACCATCATTCCTATGGGCTTCCTGGCCCATAGGAATGCATTGGAAATCATTCTTTATTTGCGATTTCGCAAATTGCAAAATCGCAAATAAAGAATGATAAGGAATCGCTAAAAAAATTGCGATTTTGTACATACATACCGTTTTGCGATTTCTAAACAGCGATTCGCAAAAAATCGCTATTTGGAAATCGCAAAACGATATCTTGATACATACGGCCCTTATTCTCAAAAACATTTATGTGTATGGGAAATAGTGCTAGAGGAGTACTGTTTTACATACTCCTGCGTGTCTTTGTCGATCAGCCACCAAAACATCCAAACCCTAAAAAAGGGCACAGACTATTTGCATCCATGGAACATGACTATTCACTGTACATTCATATTTTAGATGTTTTGGGGCTAATTGACATAGACATGTAAGAGTATTTATAAGCGTACTACAGGAGTACTACTTTACATGCTTCAAAATACTTTTGTGAAAAGACCCCAACATTTCTACAAAAAATCACTTTTAGTTAGAAACAATACATTAGGTGTATACAATAAACACATACACACATTCAATCTCTCGCTCTCCCAATTACTCTCCACAACTCACTCACTCACTCACTGACTCACTGACTCACTCACTCACTCACTCACTCACTCACTCACTCACTGTGATCGACTCGTATGACTACGGGTGAAGGGGTGTTCGTCGCGGACCCCGAAGTCCGCTTTCCAGAGCGTTTAAGTGTTGGAGGCTCCGTCTCGATCCGGTTGACCGAATCGTGCATCGTACTGGCTCGGTCGGAAATCGCCTCCATTGCATGACACGGTTTGCTTATGAATGAGACGTACAGAGCGGTTCGGACCCGGAAATGATTTGGTCGGCGATTTTGCTTTTCTCGCATCTTACTTGTTTGCTTGTGCAGCTGTACGAGTCAGTCAGAAAACACACGTATGGCTCGTACTTTTTCCGGCCGGATCGCGTTCAGAGCCCTTCTGAGCGAGATCGGAATCGGCCCCTAAGTATGCAAGTGAGTTTTGATTAGATCTATTTTTAATGATGTAAATGTAACTACTAAAAGTACCAGAATGCAGTGCAAAACCCGTTGAAAGGGTGAAGATGTTTTTCAAGTGGTAGTTTATGATCAATGTTGACAGCAGCCTTCACACAGAGATCCAAAGAGGAATACAAAAGCAGACAATAGATTCCCATCTCATTCTTCTTTGATGTGAGAAGCATAAACTGCTCTATACACTGTTTATGCAATTGAGAAGGTAAAAAGGGAGAAAATGTCCAGGGCCAGGTGCACTCAATACCATCAGTTTCCCCTCTGATGTGACATAAGTACAAAGACCAGGAAGTGGGACACACCAAAAACAACCTACAAGTTACACTTTTGCCAAGTGAGAGTGTTCTTAACATTTTGATTCATTTTGCAAATTTGCAATAGCAATTAGTTTATGTTTTAGGTTTAAATCTTTTTATTATTATTAAGAGCAGCACCATCAAGACAAAACTTACATTGCACAGGTTATGCGGGTCAGTAGCAACAGAAAGCGGATGGAAGTTAAGTAGAACCCCCAGGGGGGCGGACGTGACAATCAATGGCCAACCGGACCAGCATAGGTGCATAAAGACTATATGTGTAGCTATTATTCCCCAACAAGAAAACCCTCCCCCTTACCTCCCTCCATCCCCCCAACAACCCCCCCACCCCTGCCCTCTTGTCCAGTGCTCATATTTGACAACTCATTGTTCCCACACACCCGATCTTGAGTGATCCATCCTCTGTATTCCTTAGGAGCCTGCCTTTTTGGGCTCTGTAAGTCTCAGCAGGCGAAGATATCTCGGGCAGGTGAGCTCCCTGAATTCACTGACTAACAGAGAATGAAACGGTTGCCAGAGGTCGTCAAATTGGTCAATGTCTCCCGCCAGGGTGAGCGAAAGTTTCTCCATTCCTAACACACCCCACAATTTGTGCAACCAGCCTGTAGTGGAGGGGACTGTAGCTGTTCGCCAGTGTGTAAGAATATTCTGTACAGCAGAACCCAAAGCGATGGACATCTGGCGTCCCCTACGTGAGCGCAAGGGATATGTCAGTGGATTAGGGAGCCAAGATGGCGACCGTGTGAGACGGTCGAGAAGCAGCTCGGGTGAGGAGGAGCGCTATGGAGGATTAAGATCCCGTATTTTTCCCCACAAAATCGGAATTTGATGAAACGAAGTGAAGCGTGAGTCTGCTACAACGCTAGACGGAGGAGAGCGGGCGAAAAAGAAGAATTATCAGAGCAAACGCGGCTGGATGAAACTGACCTGTAGTCTGCCGCTGAAGCGGCTGCTCCTGGAGATCGCACAGCTGACACGGCGGCTCAGAGGCGGAGCTGTCATCCGACCACAAGCGGAGGCTGCGGAGTTCGCGGAGCTGGTATTCAGCCTGGAAGCATCGCGGAGTTTGGCTTGGAGACGGCGAACTCGGCAGAGAAGGAAGCTCTACGAGAAACAAGGGAAGGCGGCTTCAAACTTCCCGTGTGGCGGAAAGGAGCAGACAAGGAGCGCTCTGGAGGGCGTCGGAGCTCAGCAGATTGAGACAGAGACTGCCGAAAGCGGTGATTCCCCAACCGGTAAGGAGACATTTGGGCCAGAGGAGAGGCGGAGGGCAATCATGGCTCCTAAGCCGAGCGCCAGTGCGAAGGCGGCTGCTAGGAGGAAGGCAGCAGCGGAGTTAGCGGAGGCATCGGACATTGATGGCGGTAAGGGGAAAAAACAAGGTTCCCCTCAAGTTAAAAAACCAGCACAGCAGGGCGCCAGTAAGGGAAACCCGGATAATTCGGGTACTATCCCAATATCGGATATTTTTCAAAAGATGAATAAGACTAAGGACACAAAAGAGCAAAAGGAAGATAACATACAGGCTGCCCCTGCTGCCCCTGCTGCCCCTGCTGCCCCTGGTGCCCCTGTTGCGGGTAATGAGGAGGCATCTCCGGGCACTACAGTGGAAGAGCTCGCCGACCAATTGAATACAGTAATAATGGGGGAAGGTGAACAACAATTGGAGACGACAGCGGTAGCTCAGTTGGGGGATAGTAATTCACTTCACCCTGGCTTAGAAAAAATTCTGGAAGACAACACAGGGGGGAGTAGCTGCAGTAAAAAGGAGACACTGAGTGAGGCATTTTTTTCGGTATCTGAAGGCGGTGAATGGTCGGAGGATGGAGAGGATAGTTTGGGACAGGAAACCAGTGATATAGAGACCGGTAGCGACTTGGAACCCGAGGAAAGTAGCCCCCCAAATACAGCAGTTAAAATGGTGGTGAGAGCGAAAGTATCTAATCAAAGAAAAGATGTATCACAACCGAATGCCTCAGCAGATAACCCAGAAGGAGACTCAGCACAAATGTCACTCTTGGAGGTTATTCATTCACCAGGAGATACTGGCTCATAGAGAAGAATCACGGCAAGAAAGTCGGAGATCACAGGCGGCGGTTAGAAAAATGCAAGGGGTGGTGAGGAAACTTACTAAGGCCTGTGTGAACCTCGGGGAATGAGTGACCAATTTGGAAGATAGAGTGGTATCCACAGAAGCTGATGCTGCAGCAGCAGTTGATAAAGTTGACACTCAAGCAAAAAATCTCACGGACATCCAATGGAAATTGGAGTCGTTAGAGAACAGATCGAGGCAAAATAATCTGCGTGTCCTGGGAATTCCGGAGGGGGCTGAGGGGACAGACATGAAAGCATTCATCGTCAAACTGTTTGTGTCCGCCTTCAAGGAACTGAAAGATTGGGATTTCGATAGGGAGATTCAGAGAGCGCATCGCACTCCAGCCAATATCTATAAAAAGGCTAAAGAGGGAGATAAACCCAGGGCGATATTAATTTTCTTGGGCAATTTCAACTTAAGACAAGCGATCTCTGAGAGGGCAAGGCCGGACAAAAAAAAGACAGTAGATGAATATACCTTTTTTGTCCGTCCGGACTTTTGCCATATTACAGTCGAGAGGCGTTGGAGGTTGCGGCAAATGATAAAACCTTTTCAGGACAAGGGCCTGCAGGCATATTTGATTAATCCTGCCCAGCTGAAAGTAATCCAGGGCGGAAAAGTATTTTATTTCTCCTCAGAGATTAAAGCCAAAGAGTTCCTGCAGTCATAGATGGAGCACTGGGAGTGCCAAAATGTACTAGTAAATTGCTAAATGAACTACGGAAATATTCTTAGGGGGAGCGATTAATTTTTGGGTGAGGTGTTTTCACTGAGGGAGTCTCAGGGGGGGAAAAAAAAAAAAGGGGAAATTAAAAAAAAAAAAAAAATGGTAAGGAAAAACAAAAGAAGATGAGGGGTCTAGATAAAGAGTAAAAAGGTTGAAGCGCGATCTCTTCTCCTCACACCAAGCTGCGACCATCACGTGCACAGACCCGAGGTCTGAGCGCCTCTAGTCAAGCGGGGGGGGTGATGGGAGGCCCCAATTTGGAGCCTAGAAGGGGGAGGGTGAGAGTGCAGAGGGAGGAGTGGGTGGGGGTGGGGAGGGAAGGGGGGGTGAAAATAATGAAAAAAAAATATGAGATGGAGAGGAATAGTCTTCAGGCTGATATCAGGTATCTGGATATGAGATATTGTGGGAAAGGTAAACTCGCAAAATATGCCAGACATTAGAATATGTAGTATAAATGCAGGGGGGTTAAATGACTGGAAGAAACGGCAGAGATTGAGTCATCTGGTGAGATCGAATAATATTGACATACTTTGTGTTCAGGAAACCCATATCCCCTGGAATAAAAGGAAGGTCTTGGAACTGTATGGGTTTACCATGATCGGATGTTCCACCCAGACATCAATGATTAGAGGAGTGGCTATATTAGCCAAGAATCATCTGGGCGGTGCTAAACGCATAAAAACGGATGGCTCGGGTAGATGGATTTTAGCGGAAATGAGTATGGGGTTTACATTATGTGTAATATATGGTCCAAATGAGGATGATCCTATGATGTTCGACAAACTAGAAGAGGAATTGGCCAACTGGACAGCCCCAATGATAGTATGTGGGGACATGAATATTTCTGTAGATTGGCAACAGGGGACTAATTTCACAAGCCGCAAACGTAAAGTTAATACAGCGATCAGTTCCATGATGCAATCCCATGGCCTGCTAGATGTATGGGGAGAAAAGATGCCAGGTGATCGTGGTTACACGTACTTCTCTCATCCAGCACAAAAGTATTCCAAGCTGGATTATTTTTTTATTACACAAGGGGAGATAGGTAAGGTGAATATTCAGAAATTGCCTAGAGTAATTTCTGATCATAACCCTTTGATACTTTCTTATAAAGTTCCCAGTGTACTTAGGAAAATATCCAGATGGACTTTTGATAGAAAGTTATTAAATGATGAAAGGTTCTTAAAGCATATGAAAAGATGGACCAAAGAATTCTTTGATTGCAACAGATATAGTGCCTCCAGGAATGGGGTTTGGGAGTCGTTTAAAGCCGCATTAAGGGGGGAGACGATCAGCTGTTCATCGAGAATTAGGAAAGAGGATAAAATCAAGATAGATAAACTTACAGCAGATCTGGCAGAAAGAGAGAGATACCACATTGATGAAATAATAACTGGTAAGGACAGTAGAGAGACCACAAGAAATATGGCCAGGATTAAGGGGGACCTCCTAAAACTAATTACCCAAAAGGAGATTTGTGAATATCAGACTCAAAGAGCTAGGCGTTACGAGACAGGGGAGCAAGCTGGGAGAGCATTAGCATTGCGCATAAGACAGGATCTGAATAGAAATAAAATTAGTAAGATGAAATTTAATGGGAGAGAGTATAATGACCCAAAATCCATAGTACAGGTGTTTCAAGAGTTTTATCAAAAGCTGTACGATCAGGAGCCGGGGGTGGTATCCCATATACAAGATCAATTTCCTATAACACCTAGGGTGGGGGAGGATGATAGAGACCGATTGGAAGCGAGTATAACAAGTGAGGAGATAATGAATGCTTTAAGTGAACTGGCATTGGGCAAAGCAGCTGGCCCAGATGGGATCCCAATCGAGGTCTACAGGGCTCTGAGTGAAGAAATTCTCCCAATTCTTGAGGATCTTTTTAATGGAGTTATATGTTCAGGGGTTATCCCAGATACGTGGAAGCAGACTAATATTGTGGTATTTCACAAAAAGGGGAAGCCAGAGGATAATCCCGGGTCATATAGGCCAATATCATTAATAAATACAGACGCGAAATTATACTCAAAAGTCTGGGCTAAGAGACTAGGAGGGATTATAGGTCATCTAGTGTCACCCTGGCAGCATGGGTTTGTCCCAGGGCGGGGTACCACCGAACATACAGCTAGGGCTATTACATTATTCGATGCTGTTACGGCTGCCGGAAGTGACATGGCCATGATTTTATTGGATGCCGAGAAGGCGTTCGATCGGGTTGTATGGAATTTTATGTGGGAGGTGTTGGAGAAAAGGGGTTTCGGAGAAAACTGTAGGAAAGGTATTAGAGCCATGTATGTGAACCCGGTGGCCAGAATTACCACCATGGGGCTCCAGTCAGAGGAGATATCGATTAAAAGGGGCACACGGCAGGGTTGCCCGTGTTCACCCATTTTGTTTGCCTTATATATAGACCCTCTGATCAGGAAAATTGTGGCGACAGAGAGAATTTCCCCTGTTATATCTCACGGTCATACTACTAAGATCTTAGCATATGCTGATGATCTAGCAATAGTTACAAATAAACCGGATATTGCAATACAAGAATTAAACAACCTGGCTCAGCACTTTGGCATATATTCAGGATATAAACTTAACACTGATAAAACTATAATAATTTGCACAAAGAATATTCCGAAAAGAGATCAAAGATATGTTGATGCCGCGATTTATTTAGGAATCAAAATCAACGCTGATGTGGGTAAAATAACTCAGGAAAATTATCTGCCAGTATTAGCAGTGATTGAGAAAGAGCTAAGGAGGATTGACGTATTACATCTCTCCCTGATTGGACGAGTTAATGTACTCAAAATGACAATGTTTCCGAAATTGTTGTATTTATTCCGGGCTATCCCATTGTTAATTGATGAATCCCTGATGAAAAAAATGGACTCAGTTTTTTCACAGTTTCTCTGGCAATATGGGAAAGTTAGAAGGTCATTAGCTAAATTATCATTACCAATAGAGAGAGGAGGGTTAGCAGCTCCTAATCTAAGGCTATACCATTGGGTATGTTTATTGTTACATATGAAACACCTACTATGCTTTAATATCTCTGATGATTCCCCTAGGGTCCCTACAATACATGAATTAGTAGTCGGTGAAAAAGCCAATGGAATTTTAACCCGGAAAGTGAGTGTTCAATTTTTCAAGAGGAGCAAAAGTAAGGTGATGCTAGGTGTATGGGGGGTTTGGAAGTTAATGCTGAAATTTCTTAAAATTCCCAAGACTAATGGAATTACAGACCTGTGGGATTCAACCCCATTCATACATCTGGGACAGAATAGAAATAGTGTTCTCTGGAAAAGGCTGGGTATTCGGTGTTTGGGGGATGTTATGAATAAGGAAGAGATGCTGGAATTTGAGACCCTACAACAAAGATACGGTATCTCAGCGAATCACTGGATGTTGTATAACCAGTTAGAACAATCGGTGCAATCCATAAGACCCAGGATCTCTATTCAGGAGGTTAACCCGATTGTTCAGTATATAAGGAATGGAGGTAGGAAGATTAAAATAGGATATGGTTTCCTGTTACAGGCTATGGAAGAGGATGTTGTACAGGTGGAAAATGCTTGGGCACTTAAAATCGGGGATCCAAATGTAGATGTGGACTATGCATTGGCATTGAATAAGAAAATTTTAAGAGCAACTAACCTAAAAGCTCAACATTATAAGATGATTTTCAATTTATATTACACACCCGCGAAACTGTATCAATGGGGCAAAAGGGATACGGACAGATGTCCAAGATGCGACCAAGGCCCAGCAGATTTAATCCATATGTTTTACTCTTGTCCAAATTTGAAACCGGTTTTAACTGAAATGGAGAAGTTTTTATCGGGGCTGCTAGAGGTCCAAATCCTTCTATCCCCAACGACTGTTTTAATTGGCAGGGACGAGAATCTTAATATTACTCAGGAAGCGGAAGCCTTTGTATTTTTGTGTGTTGCAGTATTAAGAATTTTAATAGCGGCAGCCTGGAAAGATCCTATAGCACCTTCATTCCAGATATGGTTAACTAGATTGCTTGGGATTCATAATATCGAGGATTGTTTATATAACTTTAAGGGACCCAAGAAGAAAGATTTTGGGAAAAAAATGTGGGCACCCCTTAGTAAATGGAGGGAATCAAGACGATGAAATGGTTGAATCTATGCAGGCTTGTAAAAATCTGTTTAGATAAAGGTTTGATTCTGCCTTTTGTAAGATCTGAGATACTTTACCAGTATTGGAGTATGTGTAAACATAAAAATAAGAAGCTAGTGTGTAGCTAGAAATTGACCTTTTTTTAACCTCCGTGCATATTTCTATGTTTTACCCAGCTGATAATCTATATCTATGTATGTATGTTTTCTGTTTTCTTTTTGTATTCTAATCCATCTCATTAATAAAAAAATAAAAAAAAAAAAATGACAGTGAGTTAGATGCTCGCCTCTGACAACTGCTGTGACCGGTGAGGTCAACTGTGCGTTGCAACCCTCTAACAGGAGTCATGTAATTGTCATTACTGTGGGCATTAGTACACAATGAATCAAAGGAGTAGCTTGAATGAAAAATAAAGTAAAGTGTTTGTGACTAATGCTAAAAAAAAAAAAAAAAAAAAAAAAAGGATTAGGGAGCCCCAGCAAAGGCATAGGCAGGGAAGCGAGGAAGTTCAGTTTGAAAGTGAGTGTCCATTTCGTCTATCACTTGCTTCCAGTAATCCTGGAGGAGTGGGCAGTCCCACAGGAGATGCAATAAAGTGCTTGTGTGTCCGCAGCCCCGCCAGCAGTGCTTGTCTCTGTTGCGGTCAATCTCATGCAGCCATTCTGGGGTATAGTACCAGTATGTGGAAACCATAGTGAGTGTCTCTGTGAGCCCTGTGTGGTATGCGGAGAGGCGCGCCCTGTATGTGATCTGGTCCCACTCGCTGTGACTCAGTGTCCTGCCTAATTCACGTTCCCATCGTTCCCTGCCCGGGTTATAGAAGTGTATTGCGGAGGGATGCAAGAATTTGTAAAGGTCTGAGATCAGTTTGGAGTCCGAAGTGCGTGAGAGAAGCCATCGCTCATAGGGTCGGAGTTTCCTATCCGCCGACTCCCGTACCGGTGGCTGGAGTGCCCAATGTTGAACTTGCATGTAACGCAGCCGGTCCGACTCCGAAAGGTTGTATTCCTGTTTTAAGAGCGAGAAGGGAAGCATCCCGTCTGGGCCGTAGACATGGTGGAGGACTCTACACCCCGCGGGCCTCCAATGTGTGAATGCGCCCGGTGCCAGGCCCGGAGTAAAATCCGGATTATCGACCAGTGGGGTAAGTGGGGAGGGGAATGTGGTAAGGTTGTGCTCGATATTAGTGGCATACCACGCTCATAAAGGGACCTGTGTGACAAACGAGGCGTAAAGATTGGCAGGTCGGTGGGCTTTACGAAGAAAAGGTAACTCTTGGAGCGGGCGTCCCGCAATCGCCTGGTCCTGAAAGAGCCAGTGCCTTTCTGACTCCCATCTGCTCCATTCCACTAAATAGCGCAGTTGTGCCGCCTGGAAGTATTTAAGGAGGTTCGGTATCCCTAGTCCTCCTGCTTCCGGACTCAGCATTGCTAAAGCCTTCTTCATTGCCAGATAAAACGGGCGAGGTCTGTTAGCATTTGTTGGATCCACCGTAGCGGCGGTTGCAGTGGCAATGACCGGAAAAGGTAAAGGGTTTGGGGAAGGATTGTCATTTTGACTACTGCGATCCTGCCCAGCAAAGAGAGGGGGAAGTGTCTCCAGCGTCTCTGTTCTTCCCGAACCCTTTTTCTAATTATAGTGTAGTTGGTCTGTACCATAGCAGGAAGTGTAGGGGCCAGCTGGATCCCCAGATATGGCACTGCGGTGGATGCCCATTGAAGAGAGAAGAGGTGTTGTAAATGGGTCCGTGTGGAGGGGTCCAGAGACAAATCGAGGGCTACAGATTTGTCCATGTTCATTTTGAATCCGGCCACATTAGCGAAGGACTCCAACTCCGCCATGCAAGCCGGCAGGGCCGTCCGCGGGTTCTCCAGGGACAACAAGACATCGTCTGCATAGAGACTGATGGTATGTGTGAAGCCACCAAATCTTATCGCCGTTGCATCCCGATTCTGGCAGATCTTCTGGGCGAGTGGCTCCATATAAAGGGTAAATAATAGTGGCAACAACGGGCAGCCCTGCCTTGTACCTCTCTCTATATTAAAGCTCTCCGAACTGTAACCATTGACCCGTACCACTGCTGAAGGGGACTTGTAATAATTAAATATGAGAGTACGGAACTTCTCTCCGATGCTAGCCTTCACTAGAACCTGTTCTAAGAAGGGCCAGTGGACCCGATCGAACGCCTTCTTGGCGTCTACCGCTAGCAGCATTCTCTCCCCAGGTATGCGGGAGGCTTTTTCTATGAGGGGGACGACTCTCTTGGTATTATCTACCGTCTGGGGCTTAGGGATAAATCCTGCCTGATCAGGGTCTATTAGGCCCGGCAGGTGAGGGGCCAGCCGGGCTGCTAGAATTCCTGTGTATAGTTTGAGGTCCACATTCAGCAGGGATATCGGCCTGTAGGAGCCACACTTGGCCTTGTCTTTCCTCGGTTTGGGGATGACCGTAAGGGATGCGTGCATGAGATCGGGCGGAATGGTGCCTGGGTCTGAGAAGGTGTTAAAGAGACGCATGAGGATTGGTGCTAACGTGTTACAAAACGTTTTATAAAAGAGGGCTGTAAAGCCGTCCGGACCCGGTGCTTTCCCTGGTTTGAGCTTGGCGATGGCTGAGATCACTTCTTCAATGCGGATATCTCTTTCGAGGTATTCCGCCTGTGAGGGCTCAAGGGAGGGGAGTGTGACTGAGTCTAAGTATTCAGTCATTGCTGGAGCAGCCAATGGGCTGTCCGTGTACAAGGTGGCATAAAAGCTGTGGAAGGTCTCCGCGATCTGGGCGTCCTCTGTGGTTGTGGACCCATCTGGGCGGGAGAGCTCTTTGACCCTCTGAGTTTGGCGGACTACTCGTAGTTTGTTTGCCAAAAGACGGCCGCATCTGCCCCCCCCCCCAGTGTAATAGGGGTAACTTTGTTGCATCATACAAATAAGATATTACCAAGGGGAAATTGCTGGATATGTTTTCAATTCCCAGCTTCGGTGGACCAAAGTTTGCCCCTGGTTCAAGTCCCACTGCCTTTTGCAGCATCCTGTTATGCCATTTACATAACAATAGTAAAAATGTTTTGCAGAATTTAAAGAAAAGTACTGCTGGTGCAGGGACAACTAGGGCTCCACCTGCAGGACCATTATATAACAAATATATGGCAGATATTCTGACTCTGGGGAACTGCACGGAGGTAATAGAACAGAATGCAACATTCCCCCTGTCTGACATCTTTACTCCGCTCTTTCCAACTCAGAATACAAGCACTGGGATAGCAGGCCCATCAAAAGAGGCAAATAAGAATATACAATTTTTGAAGATAAAATTAAGAAAACACAACGCAATAGGGAGTATTTGTATTAAGAGTAATGGGACCTATCAGGTGGGCAATAGTACAAATTGTAACATGACATTTGAAATGATGGCCGGAAATATTAGCATTCCACTTTACGTAGGTGACTCAATTTATTTCATTTGTGGAGAGAGGGCTTATACATGGCTTCCAAGAAGTTGGAGTGGTTGTTGTCACCTAGGTTTTGTATTACCTGCTATAGCAATAAAAGACACAAAGGAAGTACGAAGGGACATGCAAAGACATGCACCACGGCGAGGCGGGAGAAGTGTGGATCAAAGAGATACAGCATCACAGATAGCGGGTGACATATTTAAAGGAGTGATACCATGGATTGGTCCAGCTATCAACTCCAGGGATATACGTAGATTATCCAGGCTACTAGAAGCAACAATAAATGAAACAACAAGTATACTTGAAAATATTACAGTAGAGCTTCAAGCTGTGAGATTAGTTTCGTTACAAAATAGAATGATTCTTGACATGATGCTAGCAGAAAGGGGAGGAGTCTGTGCAATTATAGGGGCGTCCTGTTGCACCTATGTCCCGGACTCCTCGGTTACTGTCAGGGAAGCAATAAAAAGATTGCATCATATAGGTGTAGAAGCACATCAGGATTCTGGTACATGGGATATAGGAGGTTCACTTTGGAGTTGGTTGAGCGCATGGGGTTGGAAGATAGGAATGGTGTTCATAACAATTTTCCTACTAATAATAGGCTGTTGTCTATTAATTAATTGCCTGCCAATGTGCTGTCAACTATTGGGACAGCTGACAAAGTGTCAAGTGAGGAAATTAGAGGAAAAAGAAAGAATGCTGATGCAAACAGTCACTACTGAGTTGATGAACATAGACATTTCTGACAATGATAAGAATGGACAATATAATTATTAAATTATGATATGCTTCATGATGAAATTATTTTAAACTAAGGTTCAAAGGGTCGTTTTGTAGAAGATGAAAAATTAGTCGACCCTCTTCAATGAATACATTTAAATGAACCGTAGTTTATATTAATTTATGCCTGACATCTGCCTGTAAATGATATGAGCCACTCATAATGGAAGGTAGCTCCATGCTGCACAAATGGTTAAAATGAAGTTGTCTGAAATTCAGCTGAAACCAGAAAGAATGGCAAGTGAACGTGTACGTGCCTAGTCTGCTGTAACTCCAACTTGTTTAATGATTCACTAGCTTTTCACCTGTGTATAGAGCCAGTTCAGCCAGTTCAGCGAGCCAATTTCTAGAAAGGGCACGCTGACCTAGGACGTGCCAAGTTTGGTCTGCCCCTTGCCCGGTTAAGTGGAAGGGTAAAGTGTTTGCTCATCACAGATAGCAAGTGCGTCATTTGTATGGGAAAGCAGAAGACACGGGCCTCTGCTGATAAGAGCAAACAAGTGCACATTGACATTTCAAAGATAACCGACCAAAGGCTGTGGGTCAGGAGGTAGTGGTGTAAAGATTAACCAGCATCTGCATGGTCAGATCCGTCAGGAATAATGTAAAGTGTGAACGTAGACATATTTCTGAAATGCACCACGATGTTGTAATGTACACATGGACTATTTCTGAAATGATCACCCCATGATGTCATTGTTAATAATTAATGTGTCCATGTACACGTGGACTATCTGTGAAGTGCTCACACCATGATGTTAATGTTAATGATTGATGTATCCAGGTTCTGAGAAATGTATATAAGAACTGATTTCCTTTCTGTAAAACCAGATCACTTTGCAATCCTGCAAATTGTCTCAGCTGCAGCTTATTGGCAATAAAGCCACTTTCTTTTGAAACCTTGTATGTGCCCTTCTTCTTATCCCTATTAACAAAATGTTGTGCTTTTACACACTAGACCTTGACCTTACCATTCTCACTGAAACCTGGTTAACAGAATCCTCAACGCCAATCATTGACATTCTAGTCCCCTCCAATTATCACACTATTAGACTGGACAGGAATGGCAAGACAGGCGGTGGAAAAGCATGCATTTACAGGAGCAACCTCTCAGTTTCCAGAGCCACCTCCCCCATACTCTCCTCCTGTGAATACATCTGCCCCAACGTCATCAGCGAGAGTAAACCTGTATGCTCTCTACATATTATTTACCACCCACCGGGGGACAACCTCACCTTCACCCAACAACTCATGGACACGATCACAACCAACTCCGGTCATCAAAGCACTCAAATATTCCTTGGAGACTTCAACCTCCACTAGAATGATTGCAAAGACGTGGTAGCAAATAGTGTCAAGAACTTCCGCAACGCTCTTAACCTCACCCAAATCTGCAACAGCCCCACTCATGACACAGGCTCTATCCTCGATCTAATCATCTCCAAAGAGGAATCTACCCAACTTGGGTCAATCCAACCCTGTGACTGGTCTGACCACCACATTATCACATTCTTCATCAATGAAAATGTCAAACTCAACCCGGTTCAATCCACCAAACTTAAGGTCTGGAAAAGAGACCTGAAGAAACTCAACCCTAACTCACTACCTTCCCCCAGCTGCAATCTTCTTCTTCCCCCTACTGGTGCCTCAGATGTTCAGGCTCTCACTGACCATTACCTCAACTCTATGGCCTCAATAATCAATGAGGTCGCCCCCCTGCAACTTAAAAGAGTCTCCGCTAAGAACTCTAAACAATGGTACGATGGTAGGCTCAATGAAGATAGACAAGCCATGAGACTGGCAGAGCGCAACTGGAGGTCAGCCCCTTCGGCTCTGCACCTTAAAGCTCTTAAGAAAAAGAGAAACGCTTACTTCAGGAAAATCACATGCTCGAAAGCAGATTTCTTTAGTCACCAGCTTGACCAAGCAAAAAAACGGCCAAAAAAACTGTTTGAGCTAATCAGAACACAATCCAAGGAACAATCTCTATAATCACATATCACTACTAGCACTCTACCATCATGTGAAGAATTCTCTTCCTTCTTTAATCTAAAGACAGATAATATCAGGAACAACCTCCTAAATGATCTAAGCCTTTACTCTAGCCCCCACAGCATAACACCCATTGAACTAAAAAACAATGCTACATGGTCGTCCTTTGACACCTACACAGAAGAAACAATTGGCAAACTGCTCAGTACAGTGAAACCTTCTAATCACCTCACGGACCCCCTCCCTGCAAACGCTGTAAATTACATCATCCCACTACTTCTTCCGCTCTGGACCAAAATTATTAACAGCTCACTCCAACAAGTCTCATCCCCGACTCTCTCAAAGTGGGACAAGTTTTGCCTATACTCAAGAAACCCACAGCAGACCCTACTGACCTAAACAAATACCATCCTATCTCCAATATCCCTACCCTGGCCAAACTGTTAGAAAAATGCGTCCAACTCCAATTGACAAAACACATTGATCAGTTTGACCTCCTCAACTCTCATCAATCAGGCTTCCGAGCAGGGCACAGCACGGAAACTGCCCTGACACACATAATTGATGACGCCCTCCAAATCTTAGATCAGAACGATACCTGCCTACTCATCCTACTTGATCTCTCATCAGCCTTTGACACCGTCAAACACGAGAACCTACTCGAGCTGTTGAATGTCAGAATGGGTCTATCAGGGACTGTACTCAAGTGGTTTACCTCCTTTCTGCACAACCGGTCCCTGAAATTCAAGATCAACAACTCGCTGTCCTCACCCGTTCCCTTAACACTAGGTGTCCCACAAGGATCCTCCTTATCCCCAACATTGTTCAACCTAGTCATGGAGCCACGCACCACTTTACTGCAAGCATCTAATGTACAATTTCACATGTACGCTGACGACACCCAACTCTACCTCAAAATACAATCCCCTGAGGACATCAAACTACTCAACTCAACGCTTAAGAAGACCCAGACATGGCTGGCCGAGAATCACCTCAAACTTAACGGTCTAAAAACGGAATTCCTTCTTATTTCACCTCCCGCCAAAACCTCTATCACTCAGACTTGGCTTAAACACCTAACTGCACTCAACGTCCAACCTACTATTGTGGATTCAGCGATATCTTTAGGCGTAACCCTTGACGCCAATCTCAATATGCAACATCATATCAGCAAGGCAACTAAGGGAGCTAATTTCCAACTCAATACTCTGAGGAAGCTCTTACCCTTCCTCCCAGCCAAGGACTTCCAAACCGCAGTACAAACGCTAGTCATTCCTCGGTTAGACCATGGAAGTGTCGCCCTCTGTGGTCTCCCCCTTTCTGCTACCGCACCACTAAGAGCCTCTATGAACGCTGCAGCGAGACTTATCACTGGATCAAAAAAACACTCGCACATTTCTCCTGACTTAAAATCCCTGAACTGGCTGCCTTACGTAGCTAGAATCCATCTGAAAATCGCCTACTGACTCACAGGGCTGTACACCACAACTTGCCTAGCTACCTCACCCAGAAGCTCACAATCTCAGGGGGCTCAAGAGCAACTAGAAGCACTAAAAATCTTCTTCTGAAACCTCAAAGATTCCGGAAGGAAAAAACTTATAAACGCTCCTTCTCAGGAATGGCACCCAGGATCTGGAATGCCCTCTCTCCAGAAACCAGACTTATCTCCTCCACTGCATTCTTCAAAAAAGAAGTAAAAGGGATCCTCATGGCCAAACCCACCTGAACATTTACCTTGGATCTATTGAGACCCTTCCCCTGTCCTCTTATTACATGTTTTGTCTGATCTACTATGTTTCCTTGTTTCCCTGTTTTACTTGCTCTGATTTGATAACCTCTAGCTACTCCGTGCACAATAACTCTGTTAATCACTCGCTCCTTTTTCTTATTCCATGTACTTGTAAAGCGATCTGATATCTGCAAGGATCTTGTTCGCGCTATATAACACTTTCAAAACAAATAAAAAGATCAGTGTTTTATAGTTTATTTTTTACTTAACATTGGGTGTATGTACCACACTGTCTTTGCAACATCTTGGTGTGGAAACAGAGGTAAAGTATAACAGATCTTCTAAGATCAAAGGTAAATAATTAGCGCAAAGAAGGCCTCAGCTAACAGGTATTAAATATAAATATTCAACCCCATAATATTTGAAGTTTTTCTACTAATTAGGAGACTTTTATGAGTTTTCAAGTTGACAATTTGTTAACTATCAGGGAGAATGAAGAGCAGTTTGGACATTCAATCAGCAACAAATGTTTATCTTATCAAAATGTTCCTACCTCGATTACTTAGCATAATTCTCACAGTTATGTCCTTATTTCATCCGTAATCATTACAACTTAAGATCATCAGCCCTGTAACGCTATTGAAGGAGTCGACATAAGCATTTCACAAGTTACATCCTCGTGGATTCACTACAGGCCTCCCAACATTGAACCTTTCTCGGAGTTTCCTTCCTTCTTCCGTAAGGGTTGCCTCAACACTTAATGCAGGGATATCTTTAACTGTTCTTCAGTACATTTCTGCTTAATGTACCATTCCACTTTGCCAAAGCTAAATATCCATGAATGGTCCCTATTAGCTTAATGGCAGTCAGCAAGAGGTTGCAGGTATATTAATCAAGAAGAGTCTTACCCCTGGTAGTCACCGCAGAGATGGACAATTATGCAACTGCTCAGAGGGGTGACCCTACTATGCCTCTTCCTGTTGCTGTTGGGCGCGGGACGGGCCCGCCCTTGGCCCAGGTTTCGCGCGGGCCACATTGCGGGAGGGTCGCTGTTGTTTTTATCGTGGCCCCCGGTGCGGTTTCAGGTGAGTGAGAGCAGGGGCCTCTGGGCAATTTCGTTCGTTGGGCCGTTCCCCTCATGGCCGGGAAGTGAAAGTAATGGCCGCTCCCCTCACCGCAACAGCGGAGACTGCTTCAGGATGGCCCAGCAGAGTTGTGCGTCCCACGTTGCGGGAGGGCAGCTGTCATTTACATCGTGCCCCCTGGCGCGGTTTCAGGTGAGGGAGAGCAGGGGCCTCTGGGCAATATAGTTCGTTGGACCGTTCCCCTCACGGCCGGGGAGTGAAAGTAATGGCCGTTCCCCTCAAGGTGGCAGCGGAGGCTGCTTCAGGATGGCCCAGCAGAGTTGTGCGTCCCCCGTTGGGGGATGGCCGTTGTAGTTTTTATCGAGCCCCCGGCGTGGTTTCGGGTGAGTGAGAGCAGGGGCCTCTGGGCAATGTCGTTTGTTGGGACGTTCCCCACACGGCCGGGAAGTGAAAGTAATGGCCGTTCCCCTCACAGCAGCAGCGGAGGCTGCTTCAGGATGGCCCAGCAGAGTTGTGCGTCCCTATTAGCAAATATAAAACAATATAACACAGTCCAAACATATTCAGTTTGACAGACAAGGAACCTGCAATTGTGCACTTGTCTGACATTGGCTCAGAACACAGAGCTGATGAGAGCCAAATGTTATTTACTAGTACATTTTGTATAGCCAAAAACCAAAGGGTCTTATTTAGAGTTTGGCAGATGCAGGATTCAAAGTAATGGCTATCGTGTCCAACTTTTTTAGAGACCTAAACACTCTATATAGGGGAGACGTCTGCCCCATTGTGACAGGTCGTTAAATTATATCCCCTTTTGACCCTCTGCACATTTGTTTTTTCGTATTGAGAGCAACGTTTCGTTGCGGGTCGTTATTTCCAGATGTAAACGCATCCTAGGTTTACATCAGTATAAGCTCACCCAATTCAAGTGTGTGTGATTCCTCTCGCTTGGTGACTTCACCTTTGCCCATCTTGGTTTGGCTGGCTTTGGTCCTACATGGGTTCACAACCATCCAAACCACCAGCGAATTGTACTTATTATAGCGTTTTTAGACTGTCTCAATATAGAGCCAGGATTACCATCTGTCTATACTTTACCAACCTCTACAACACTTGCACGTCTACCCGTCTTACTTGCAATTTCATCGCTCAAAGCATTGGCCCTCTGTTTTAACACGCTTATTGGACAGGGTCCAATTCGTTTTCGGAGGATTCTTAGGTTTTTTCCTCTACAAACTGTGGTCATTCATTGCAGTTTGTTTACACAGTTTATAATATAAGACAGGAAAGGAGTTTGTCGATCTCTCTCTCCTTCCCTGTATCTCTTCTAGCCTTGGGTTTCATCATTGATCTGCCTCAAGCCCAAGCACATGTATAACACGGGCATGAGGTACGCTGTTGCGCCATATAGAACAATGGTGTTTTACAATTATTAGCAGAAAGTCGCTCGGCGCCTCCATTCAGTCGTGCGCATGCGCGGAGATGCAGTGTCTCTTCAGCATTGCCCCAGAGCGCCTCTGCACATGCGCGGCGTGATCAGTGCCGGAGATGATTAACCAAACCAGTCGGCGCTCTTAGAGATCGGCCCCCAGGTTAAGCGGGTAAGTAACCCCTGTGCCGACTCGGCTCCACATGATAATGCCAAATGCCTCTATTGGCTGTAGAGCTAATCAAGCCCTGTTACTTAAACGGTCCAGGTGCATCCGTCGGTGCCTTCCCTTCCGCTCGTTTTTACACGCGGGGCACCGACGGATAGGTGAGTTGAGCTAGTATGCTGCTTAGTATTCCCTGTTCAATGGTATCTGTTAGCAGTGTGGTCAGTGCGAGTAGCGACTAGTATAGAAACTACTCTGATAGAAGTGTTTTGACTATAAATTGGTGAGATCGTTTGCTGACGTTCTACTGCTACGCCCAATGGTATTTATAGTCCCTTTGAAAGCATATTTACCTGACTCGGGTCTACTCCTGTATGACGGCAGTTGTATACTTATACCATAGAATCCAGTGCTGTATATCATATCAGTCACTGTGTTCCCACTGTAATAATATTAGTATTACCTAATCTCTCCCATTTAGAGTATTTATCTACTATCAGTAATTTACTTTGGGAGACTGGAAGGGGCGTTTTTGACAGGTTAGAGGGGAGTCTATCATACTTCCATTGGGTTATATGTGTTTATAGCGATTAGTATACACACCAAAAATTACTATTTGTTTTCAACATTCAAGGTGATTCAAGTGGGAAGAATATGAAATCCTTGTTCAATTCAAAAAATGTTGAAATATTATTATAATATTATTATCATAATATTATGGTAAGGGCTAAGAGTGTTAGTTTCTTCCAGCCAGGCCTGAAGGCGATCCAGCACAATCCTACCAAAAAGCTTCTGGGACACGTCTATTAAGCTAATAGGCCTGTAGTTGGCTGGGAGCAGAGACGAGCCCTTCTTGAATATAGGAACCACCTCTGCCCCCCGCCAAGTACTAGGAATCTCCAGGCCCAGCAGGACAGCATTGAATATTGTAACAAGATAGGGAGCCCAGATGTCAGGCTCCTGTTTAAACAGGTCACCTGGGAGACCATCCAATCCGGGGGCCTTGCCAGATGCCAGTCCCACAATGACTTTCCGCACCTCCTTTAGTGTAAACAAGTCGCTCCTACAGTGGATGGGCACACTTGGGAGTGTATTACAAGTATCCCCAACATCCGAAGTGTAGAGCGACTGGAAGTGCACCTGCCACACCCCTGCTGCAATATTTGGTTCAATTGCTGAGGGTAAGTTCCCAGAACCCCCATTGACAATTCGCCAAAACCTGCGATAATCCCTGGTAGCTAGGGAACTAGAGAGTTCCTCCCACTGGCCCTCCTCCCATTCAATCTTGGCCTGGGCGACCAGTTTCTTATATGCCCGTCTAGTAGCCTGTATCTCCCCTATGCCTTTGCCCTCCTTAAGACATAAGAGGAGTTCTCCCTTTGCCTTGCGGCATGCGGCATTGTACCATGAGGACTTACAATGTGGTCCCTCCCTTTTATAGTGGGCTTTGGTAAAGAGGTCATCCGCCATGGTACTAATAAAATCCTCATGAGCCAGATATATTACTTTGCGGGTGTCCTCATTACTTATTTCATCAGTTAAGACGCCCACTTTTTCCAAGATTGGAATTATTCCAGCATAAAGATTTGGGAGCTTCTCTCGGCTAGCAACAAGTTTTTCCCACCTAATTCTCCTTCTATTATTTTCAAGGAGAAGCTCGGGTTTGGTCATCGCCATACTTTGATCACTGACTCCCATACCAGGGTGGACAAAATCTAGTTCAAGAGCATTGTGGTCGCTGTCAGCTCTTTCTGCCACCCTAAAGTCAATGATATGCGACCATTCGGAAAGTTGTACAAGGACATTGTCCAAGCGGGACTCCCTTCCCACTCTGTTGTAGGTGTGCCTGCTCGGTATATCAGATTTGATACGCCCATTGCAGGCTCTAACTCCGTGGTTAAGAGTCAGGGCAGTAATCTGTAAGGATAGAGGTGTCCAAGCTCTCGGAGGAGGTGCCGCTACAGGGGGAACCGCCCACCTACCATCCTCTTCCATGGAAAAACCATCCAAGATAGTGTAAGTAGTGCTTTTGATAAAAGGAGCTATGGTGCTGCATGGAATACACTGTGAAAAGTATTGGTGTTGGGCTTTAGGCCAACACCATGTCCAAGGGGTGTTACTGGGAGACTCCGCCCCTGTAGCTTTGCTTAAAAAGGCTGTGCAAGGAAGCCAAGGTTTTAGCTTAAAGTTTTTGATCGACAATTTTTCTTTTTTTGTGACTGCTCTGAGGGAAGAAGGATTTTCCTAGCTTGTGATTGGCTTCCGGTTTAGGCACGAAAATGCTCCATGTTGATTACTGTTTTGAAGGAAATTGTCGGTCACGTTGTAGCCCACTTGGTGAGTTGCATGTCGGGCCTTCTAACTTTCCAACCCCCATATTACATTTCACCAAATTCATTCAATCCCATTCCAGCCTCTTTCTCAGACCTCAAACTGATACCAGAAGAAATACCAATTTCCCACTATTTTGCTACATTTTAACCTGGCTCTAGTCATTAGAAGGTTAAACCAATGCAGCAGCCCTTACATTAGTCGCATCTATTAATTAAGTACACCCCAGCTGCCACACAAGAATCAATTAACAGCACAATGAGCAATAAAAGAAATGCCAAGGAACTCTGGCACCAAGACAATGCACCACTTTCAAAACGCTCTGCCTCGTCGACAAAGCCATTTAAGAGTCAGAGTCCACTCTACGGGCCATATTACCAAGATGTGTGTTAAAAAACGCACATCGCACATTTCCCTATCGCCGGATTTTATTGCCGTGTTAATGTGTCGTTATCAATGCGCAACACGTAGGCGATTTTAAATCCGGCGATAGCCGGCGATAGGAAACATTAGCGCGTGAAAACAAGCGTTGTTGTCACGCACGAATGTGTGCCTTGATAGTATGGGGGGTGGATTCAGCTTTATGATCCACACCACCATGTTATCAATGCCTGATCAGAGCAGGCGTTGGGAGACCTGCGATAAACAAGTTTATTGCAGGTCTCCTTCTCCCAACGCCTGCCTTGGTAATAGGGTGTTACCACCTCCAACCACATTTTACATGTGGTTGGACGTGGGAACACCCACTTTGCATGTCATTAGAGATGTTTCTCGCTGACATGCAAAGTGGGCTTGAGGAAGGCGTTAGCATGCCCTTGTTAATAGGGCGCTAGAAGTATCGCCGCTTTCTCAGCTCAATTCGCCGAAAAAGCGGCGATACTTCACCTTGGTAATATGGCCCTACGTCCGTAATTCTATTCAACATTTCTAATCATTACGTTATTTTAGATCTACAGTTCTCACAAAACCTTCAAGACACCTACAAACACTCTTCGTTTGAATGAAGACTCAGGAACCTCCATCAGAATAGCAGATTTAACAACAGGACAACATGGCCACTGAAAGTTAAAGAAGGAACTGAAAACAGTGCTGTGTATATAAAGCGTGCTAGTAAATGCTTTACAGAAAAGCATCAACAATCTGCATCGACATTAGTTTTTGTAGTTCCGCAAAGTAAAACAGCGCAATACTCTGGTGTTGCTGTAGGGTCATGCTTCGTTATAGGAAGGAACACCTTCATAAATCAGCAAAAATAGAATTGTAATGATTTTGATTATTTGCTACTAGGTGGCAAGCTGTCACACCCTGGCTTCATACAACCTACTGGCTGGTCCGGCAGTAGGCTGTGGAAAAGCCTTGTTTAAAGTGTTAGATTTATAAGGTGCTTGGGAGAAAGGGGTCTTCTTGGCAGTAGAAATACAGGAAAGGTTTAATATTGGAAATGTAGCCATTCCTGCAGGTTCCCTTATGTTGACAGCCTCAGTATTTCTCCATGACCACTACACGGGTTCAGGGAGAAAAGAGACGCTATGCAGGGTGTCGTGTGCCATGACTGGAGGTGGGGCGGGGGGGGAAGAGTGATGCCTATAGATAACTAGTAGTTAGTGTGATGACTATGTGGCGTGGGCCCTGCCAAAGACTTCTTCAACCTATGTTATAGTCTGCCAAAAATGAGGGTTACGTTTACTATTATGAGATACATTGCTGTGCTGAAGGAAAGAGAGAGAGAGAGAGAGATGAAATGTTCCATATTTGCAAAGATATGGAGCATTTCTGCTCTCTCCTTGCACTGGTGCATTGTGTGCTGCCTTGCGCCAAACCAGGCACCCGTGCACCATAGTGTAAGAGTGCCTGCATTGCTTCAGGTTTGTTTTTGTGCATGAGCGGAAACTTTCCTGCACAAAAACAGTCCTTAGAGGCATACTGCTATTTCTGTGTGTGCTGCAGAATGCAGCACACATGGAAAGAGGGAGTAAGGAGGAGAAATAAAGACATTTCTCCTTGTTATGCCTTTGTTGGGTAGGCACA
>NW_028243204.1:0-84000 GCF_964263255.1 Lissotriton vulgaris | reverse complement strand
GGTGGCATCATGGGGAGGGACATTGTTGAGACACGCTGACGCCACCCCACTGACGAGATTTCAGTTTCAGCGGGTGCTTGCGATGTCAATTACCGCAGCGGGCTTGGACCCGGGCGAGTTTGGGACCCATTCCTTTCGGATAGGGGCTGCCACTGAAGCTACAGCCAGGGGTCTTAATGTGGAACAAGTAAAACGAGTGGGGCGTTGGTCCTCCAATTGTTATAAAAGGTATGTGCGGTTGCACATGTTGTGAAGCTGTAATAATGTACTCACGCTTCTTGTCTTTGTTTGGTTTTCAGTTACGCAAGCCTTCGAGGCGGGGCGGACTATGCAGTCGACCCAACACCAGGCCAGCGGTCAGACATCACCGGCTGTGAGAAAAGAGGTGTGGGTCGTGGGCCACTCATACGTGAGGCGTGCCGCAGACGTATTCGAAGCAGGTGACATGATTCACGTAGCTGGGGAATACGGGTACAGAATGTCCTTCTACGGAAGGGGCGGTCTCTGTATTGACCAGTTTCAGGCATTCTTTGAGGGTTTGTTAGGGCGGACGAGGTCACCGCCGTCTATAGTCATAGTACATTTAGGGGGCAATGATTTGGTCACCACCGGTAGACGACTTCTCCTAGAGGCAATGCTTTCCACTGTAAGTTGGTTGGCAAGGAAAGTTCCGGGGTGCGTAATTGCATGGTCTCATATGATCCCACGAAAAGTCTGGCGGGGGGCTGTTTCGATTCATGCTTTGAACCATTCTGTTAGAAAACTTAATAACAAAGTGAGTAGGTTGTTCCGTTCCAGGACATTGCATTCTATCTCGCATAGTTGTATTAATGATGACAGTATGTACTTAGGGGATGGTGTGCATTTGTCTCGGGTGGGAAATGAGTTACTCATAGGAGACTTCTTAGCATGGTTAAAAACGATGAAACATGACCTTTAGGTAGGATTTTTGTGGGGGGCCCGGATAGCCGGTCAACTATCCGGGCCTGTGGCGGTAAGGTCATGATCGGTGAGCACTAATTGGTAGATCCCTATGAGTGGGCGTCACCCAACACGGATGGGAGCGCTCGGGAGAGGTGGCCATTGGCCCCTCAAAGGGGAGGCGGTCCCTTCTAAGGATGGGTCGCCGGAAGTAAAGGAAAGGCGGTCAAGGCCCCTTCCTTTGTAGGAGGGGTTACAGCCCCCTCCTGGGGAATTTCCCGGGGCCAGTGACATCTGCGACGGCAGATGCGGTAAGTTGTGTGGGGTTGGGATAAGGTCTACGATACCTTCTAGATACCTCACACGAGTATTCGGACGACCTTTAAATGGCGTCGAGTCTTTAGGTGCCCCCGTCAAGTCAAGGGAAATTGTTAGTAGTTGCACTTGAGGTACGCCTCCGTGCTGTCGCCCATCCCAAGTGGGAGGGGTAAGTCTGGTTAGGGATCTTGACACCGGTTATGACCTTGCCGTTGGCCCTTAAACGTTAGGTTGTACAATTTCAATATGTCAAGAAATGTTTTGTAGGATGCTAGTTCGGCTAGGAGAACCTCTGTATTAGAGAATCTGTTAAGGTTAGCCAAACATCGCAATATGGTAATGAAATTGTACATAACATGAAACGTTTAATGTTTTTAATTTTGTTTTAATAAATACGGCCGGGATGGTCACTCCATCCCACTTCCAAAAACTTCAAGAACTGTTTCCGGTTTCCCTCCTTTTGGGGATTGTGTTGAGAGGGGGTGGCGGGTATCTCGGCCATACTTCCCGGGGTGAAGAAACCCTTTTTGAGAACTCAGAGTGAGTAAATTGGCCATTTTCATGCACTTTTAACCATTCCATAAATCTTGTGTTTTGGGCCCCTGGAAGCATGAAAATCACTTTAAACATGCTAATTTTAGCTCTAACACTGATGATCCACCTACAAATGTGAACTGACGTTCAAAAATAAAACATTTGAAAACGGACCATTTTCCACATTTCTGAAGCATGACGTAATGGGGGGGTGTTATCTCTTTTGTCGAAAATCAGCCGTTTTTGCTCGAAAATTAAATGCCTCCAAATGGTATTTAATTAACTTCCCGGGGTGAAGAAACCCTTTTTGAGAACTCAGAGTGCGTAAATTGGCCATTTTCATGCACTTTTAACCATTCCATAAATCTTGTGTTTTGGGCCCCTGGAAGCATGAAAATCACTTTAAACATGCTAATTTTAGCTCTAACACTGATGATCCACCTACAAATGTGAACTGACGTTCAAAAATAAAACATTTGAAAACGGACCATTTTCCACATTTCTGAAGCATGACGTAATGGGGGGGTGTTATCTCTTTTGTCGAAAATCAGCCGTTTTTGCTCGAACATTAAATGCCTCCAAATGGTATTTAATTAACTTCCCGGGGTGAAGAAACCCTTTTTGAGAACTCAGAGTGAGTAAATTGGCCATTTTCATGCACTTTTAACCATTCCATAAATCTTGTGTTTTGGGCCCCTGGAAGCATGAAAATCACTTTAAACATGCTAATTTTAGCTCTAACACTGATGATCCACCTACAAATGTGAACTGACGTTCAAAAATAAAACATTTGAAAACGGACCATTTTCCACATTTCTGAAGCATGACGTAATGGGGGGGTGTTATCTCTTTTGTCGAAAATCAGCCATTTTTGCTCTAACATTAAATGCCTCCAAATGGTATTTAATTAACTTCCCGAGCCCCTGGAAGCATGAAAATCACTTTAAACATGCTAATTTTAGCTCTAACACTGATGATCCACCTACAAATGTGAACTGACGTTCAAAAATAAAACATTTGAAAACGGGCCATTTTCCACATTTCTGAAGCATGACGTAATGAGGGGTGTTATCTCTTTTGTCGAAAATCAGCCGTTTTTGCTCGAACATTAAATGCCTCCAAATGGTATTTAATTAACTTCCCGAGCCCCTGGAAGCATGAAAATCACTTTAAACATGCTAATTTTAGCTCTAACACTGATGATCCACCTACAAATGTGAACTGACATTCAAAAATAAAACATTTGAAAACGGACCATTTTCCACATTTCTGAAGCATGGCGTAATGGGGGGGTGTTATCTCTTTTGTCGAAAATCAGCCGTTTTTGCTCTAACATTAAATGCCTCCAAATGGTATTTAATTAACTTCCCGGGGTGAAGAAACCCTTTTTGAGAACTCAGAGTGAGTAAATTGGCCATTTTCATGCACTTTTAACCATTCCATAAATCTTGTGTTTTGGGCCCCTGGAAGCATGAAAATCACTTTAAACATGCTAATTTTAGCTCTAACACTGATGATCCACCTACAAATGTGAACTGACGTTCAAAAATAAAACATTTGAAAACGGACCATTTTCCACATATCTGAAGCATGACGTAATGGGGGGGTGTTATCTCTTTTGTCGAAAATCAGCCGTTTTTGCTCTAACATTAAATGCCTCCAAATGGTATTTAATTAACTTCCCGGGGTGAAGAAACCCTTTTTGAGAACTCAGAGTGAGTAAATTGGCCATTTTCATGCACTTTTAACCATTCCATAAATCTTGTGTTTTGGGCCCCTGGAAGCATGAAAATCACTTTAAACATGCTAATTTTAGCTCTAACACTGATGATCCACCTACAAATGTGAACTGACGTTCAAAAATAAAACATTTGAAAACGGACCATTTTCCACATTTCTGAAGCATGACGTAATGGGGGGGTGTTATCTCTTTTGTCGAAAATCAGCCGTTTTTGCTCGAACATTAAATGCCTCCAAATGGTATTTATTTCACTTCCTGAGCCCCTGGAAGCATGAAAATCACTTTAAACATGCTAATTTTAGCTCTAACACTGATGATCCACCTACAAATGTGAACTGACGTTCAAAAATAAAACATTTGAAAACGGACCATTTTCCACATTTCTGAAGCATGACGTAATGGGGGGGTGTTATCTCTTTTGTCGAAAATCAGCCGTTTTTGCTCTAACATTAAATGCCTCCAAATGGTATTTAATTAACTTCCCGGGGTGAAGAAACCCTTTTTGAGAACTCAGAGTGAGTAAATTGGCCATTTTCATGCACTTTTAACCATTCCATAAATCTTGTGTTTTGGGCCCCTGGAAGCATGAAAATCACTTTAAACATGCTAATTTTAGCTCTAACATTGATGATCCACCTACAAATGTGAACTGACGTTCAAAAATAAAACATTTGAAAACGGACCATTTTCCACATTTCTGAAGCATGACGTAATGGGGGGGTGTTATCTCTTTTGTCGAAAATCAGCCGTTTTTGCTCGAACATTAAATGCCTCCAAATGGTATTTATTTCACTTCCCGAGCCCCTGGAAGCATGAAAATCACTTTAAACATGCTAATTTTAGCTCTAACACTGATGATCCACCTACAAATGTGAACTGACGTTCAAAAATAAAACATTTGAAAACGGACCATTTTCCACATTTCTGAAGCATGACGTAATGGGGGGGTGTTATCTCTTTTGTCGAAAATCAGCCGTTTTTGCTCGAACATTAAATGCCTCCAAATGGTATTTAATTAACTTCCCGGGGTGAAGAAACCCTTTTTGAGAACTCAGAGTGAGTAAATTGGCCATTTTCATGCACTTTTAACCATTCCATAAATCTTGTGTTTTGGGCCCCAAGAAGCATGAAAATCACTTTAAACATGCTAATTTTAGCTCTAACACTGATGATCCACCTACAAATGTGAACTGACGTTCAAAAATAAAACATTTGAAAACGGACCATTTTCCACATTTCTGAAGCATGACGTAATGGGGGGTGTTATCTCTTTTGTCGAAAATCAGCCGTTTTTGCTCGAACATTAAATGCCTCCAAATGGTATTTATTTCACTTACCGAGCCCCTGGAAGCATGAAAATCACTTTAAACATGCTAATTTTAGCTCTAACACTGATGATCCACCTACAAATGTGAACTGATGTTCAAAAATAAAACATTTGAAAACGGACCATTTTCCACATTTCTGAAGCATGACGTAATGGGGGGGTGTTATCTCTTTTGTCGAAAATCAGCCGTTTTTGCTCGAACATTAAATGCCTCCAAATGGTATTTATTTCACTTCCCGAGCCCCTGGAAGCATGAAAATCACTTTAAACATGCTAATTTGAGCTCTAACACTGATGATCCACCTAAAAATGTGAACTGACGTTCAAAAATAAAACATTTGAAAACGGACCATTTTCCACATTTCTGAAGCATGACGTAATGGGGGGTGTTATCTCTTTTGTCGAAAATCAGCCGTTTTTGCTCTAACATTAAATGCCTCCAAATGGTATTTAATTAACTTCCCGGGGTGAAGAAACCCTTTTTGAGAACTCAGAGTGAGTAAATTGGCCATTTTCATGCACTTTTAACCATTCCATAAATCTTGTGTTTTGGGCCCCTGGAAGCATGAAAATCACTTTAAACATGCTAATTTTAGCTCTAACATTGATGATCCACCTACAAATGTGAACTGACGTTCAAAAATAAAACATTTGAAAACGGACCATTTTCCACATTTCTGAAGCATGACGTAATGGGGGGGTGTTATCTCTTTTGTTGAAAATCAGCCGTTTTTGCTCGAACATTAAATGCCTCCAAATGGTATTTATTTCACTTCCCGAGCCCCTGGAAGCATGAAAATCACTTTAAACATGCTAATTTTAGCTCTAACACTGATGATCCACCTACAAATGTGAACTGACGTTCAAAAATAAAACATTTGAAAACGGACCATTTTCCACATTTCTGAAGCATGACGTAATGGGGGGGTGTTATCTCTTTTGTCGAAAATCAGCCGTTTTTGCTCGAACATTAAATGCCTCCAAATGGTATTTAATTAACTTCCCGGGGTGAAGAAACCCTTTTTGAGAACTCAGAGTGAGTAAATTGGCCATTTTCATGCACTTTTAACCATTCCATAAATCTTGTGTTTTGGGCCCCAAGAAGCATGAAAATCACTTTAAACATGCTAATTTTAGCTCTAACACTGATGATCCACCTACAAATGTGAACTGACGTTCAAAAATAAAACATTTGAAAACGGACCATTTTCCACATTTCTGAAGCATGACGTAATGGGGGGTGTTATCTCTTTTATCGAAAATCAGCCGTTTTTGCTCTAACATTAAATGCCTCCAAATGGTATTTAATTAACTTCCCAGGGTGAAGAAACCCTTTTTGAGAACTCAGAGTGAGTAAATTGGCCATTTTCATGCACTTTTAACCATTCCATAAATCTTGTGTTTTAGGCCCCGAGAAGCATGAAAATCACTTTAAACATGCTAATTTTAGCTCTAACACTGATGATCCACCTACAAATGTGAACTGACGTTCAAAAATAAAACATTTGAAAACGGACCATTTTCCACATTTCTGAAGCATGACGTAATGGGGGGTGTTATCTCTTTTGTCGAAAATCAGCCGTTTTTGCTCGAACATTAAATGCCTCCAAATGGTATTTATTTCACTTCCCGAGCCCCTGGAAGCATGAAAATCACTTTAAACATGCTAATTTTAGCTCTAACACTGATGATCCACCTACAAATGTGAACTGACGTTCAAAAATAAAACATTTGAAAACGGACCATTTTCCACATTTCTGAAGCATGACGTAATGGGGGGGTGTTATCTCTTTTGTCGAAAATCAGCCGTTTTTGCTCGAACATTAAATGCCTCCAAATGGTATTTATTTCACTTCCCGAGCCCCTGGAAGCATGAAAATCACTTTAAACATGCTAATTTTAGCTCTAACACTGATGATCCACCTACAAATGTGAACTGACGTTCAAAAATAAAACATTTGAAAACGGACCATTTTCCACATTTCTGAAGCATGACGTAATGGGGGGGTGTTATCTCTTTTGTCGAAAATCAGCCGTTTTTGCTCGAACATTAAATGCCTCCAAATGGTATTTAATTAACTTCCCGGGGTGAAGAAACCCTTTTTGAGAACTCAGAGTGAGTAAATTGGCCATTTTCATGCACTTTTAACCATTCCATAAATCTTGTGTTTTGGGCCCCAAGAAGCATGAAAATCACTTTAAACATGCTAATTTTAGCTCTAACACTGATGATCCACCTACAAATGTGAACTGACGTTCAAAAATAAAACATTTGAAAACGGACCATTTTCCACATTTCTGAAGCATGACGTAATGGGGGGGTGTTATCTCTTTTGTCGAAAATCAGCCGTTTTTGCTCGAACATTAAATGCCTCCAAATGGTATTTATTTCACTTCCCGAGCCCCTGGAAGCATGAAAATCACTTTAAACATGCTAATTTTAGCTCTAACACTGATGATCCACCTACAAATGTGAACTGACGTTCAAAAATAAAACATTTGAAAACGGACCATTTTCCACATTTCTGAAGCATGACGTAATGGGGGGTGTTATCTCTTTTGTCGAAAATCAGCCGTTTTTGCTCTAACATTAAATGCCTCCAAATGGTATTTAATTAACTTCCCGGGGTGAAGAAACCCTTTTTGAGAACTCAGAGTGAGTAAATTGGCCATTTTCATGCACTTTTAACCATTCCATAAATCTTGTGTTTTGGGCCCCTGGAAGCATGAAAATCACTTTAAACATGCTAATTTTAGCTCTAACACTGATGATCCACCTACAAATGTGAACTGACGTTCAAAAATAAAACATTTGAAAACGGACCATTTTCCACATATCTGAAGCATGACGTAATGGGGGGGTGTTATCTCTTTTGTCGAAAATCAGCCGTTTTTGCTCTAACATTAAATGCCTCCAAATGGCATTTAATTAACTTCCCGGGGTGAAGAAACCCTTTTTGAGAACTCAGAGTGAGTAAATTGGCCATTTTCATGCACTTTTAACCATTCCATAAATCTTGTGTTTTGGGCCCCTGGAAGCATGAAAATCACTTTAAACATGCTAATTTTAGCTCTAACACTGATGATCCACCTACAAATGTGAACTGACGTTCAAAAATAAAACATTTGAAAACGGACCATTTTCCACATTTCTGAAGCATGACGTAATGGGGGGGTGTTATCTCTTTTGTCGAAAATCAGCCGTTTTTGCTCGAACATTAAATGCCTCCAAATGGTATTTAATTAACTTCCCGAGCCCCTGGAAGCATGAAAATCACTTTAAACATGCTAATTTTAGCTCTAACACTGATGATCCACCTACAAATGTGAACTGACGTTCAAAAATAAAACATTTGAAAACGGACCATTTTCCACATTTCTGAAGCATGACGTAATGGGGGGGTGTTATCTCTTTTGTCGAAAATCTGCCGTTTTTGCTCTAACATTAAATGCCTCCAAAGGGTATTTAATTAACTTCCCGGGGTGAAGAAACCCTTTTTGAGAACTCAGAGTGAGTAAATTGGCCATTTTCATGCACTTTTAACCATTCCATAAATCTTGTGTTTTGGGCCCCTGGAAGCATGAAAATCACTTTAAACATGCTAATTTTAGCTCTAACACTGATGATCCACCTACAAATGTGAACTGACGTTCAAAAATAAAACATTTGAAAACGGACCATTTTCCACATTTCTGAAGCATGACGTAATGGGGGGGTGTTATCTCTTTTGTCGAAAATCAGCCGTTTTTGCTCGAACATTAAATGCCTCCAAATGGTATTTAATTAACTTCCCGAGCCCCTGGAAGCATGAAAATCACTTTAAACATGCTAATTTTAGCTCTAACACTGATGATCCACCTACAAATGTGAACTGACGTTCAAAAATAAAACATTTGAAAACGGACCATTTTCCACATTTCTGAAGCATGACGTAATGGGGGGGTGTTATCTCTTTTGTGGAAAATCAGCCGTTTTTGCTCGAACATTAAATGCCTCCAAATGGTATTTAATTAACTTCCCGGGGTGAAGAAACCCTTTTTGAGAACTCAGAGTGAGAAAATTCGCCATTTTCATGCACTTTTAACCATTCCATAAATCTTGTGTTTTGGGCCCCTGGAAGCATGAAAATCACTTTAAACATGCTAATTTTAGCTCTAACACTGATGATCCACCTACAAATGTGAACTGACGTTCAAAAATAAAACATTTGAAAACGGACCATTTTCCACATTTCTGAAGCATGACGTAATGGGGGGGTGTTATCTCTTTTGTCGAAAATCAGCCGTTTTTGCTCGAACATTAAATGCCTCCAAATGGTATTTAATTAACTTCCCGAGCCCCTGGAAGCATGAAAATCACTTTAAACATGCTAATTTTAGCTCTAACACTGATGATCCACCTACAAATGTGAACTGACGTTCAAAAATAAAACTTTTGAAAACGGACCATTTTCCACATTTCTGAAGCATGACGTAATGGGGGGGTGTTATCTCTTTTGTGGAAAATCAGCCGTTTTTGCTCGAACATTAAATGCCTCCAAATGGTATTTAATTAACTTCCCGAGCCCCTGGAAGCATGAAAATCACTTTAAACATGCTAATTTTAGCTCTAACACTGATGATCCACCTACAAATGTGAACTGACGTTCAAAAATAAAACATTTGAAAACGGACCATTTTCCACATTTCTGAAGCATGACGTAATGGGGGGGTGTTATCTCTTTTGTCGAAAATCAGCCGTTTTTGCTCGAACATTAAATGCCTCCAAATGGTATTTAATTAACTTCCCGAGCCCCTGGAAGCATGAAAATCACTTTAAACATGCTAATTTTAGCTCTAACACTGATGATCCACCTACAAATGTGAACTGACGTTCAAAAATAAAACATTTGAAAACGGACCATTTTCCACATTTCTGAAGCATGACGTAATGGGGGGGTGTTATCTCTTTTGTCGAAAATCAGCCGTTTTTGCTCGAACATTAAATGCCTCCAAATGGTATTTAATTAACTTCCCGGGGTGAAGAAACCCTTTTTGAGAACTCAGAGTGAGTAAATTGGCCATTTTCATGCACTTTTAACCATTCCATAAATCTTGTGTTTTGGGCCCCTGGAAGCATGAAAATCACTTTAAACATGCTAATTTTAGCTCTAACACTGATGATCCACCTACAAATGTGAACTGACGTTCAAAAATAAAACATTTGAAAACGGACCATTTTCCACATTTCTGAAGCATGACGTAATGGGGGGGTGTTATCTCTTTTGTGGAAAATCAGCCGTTTTTGCTCGAACATTAAATGCCTCCAAATGGTATTTAATTAACTTCCAGAGCCCCTGGAAGCATGAAAATCACTTTAAACATGCTAATTTTAGCTCTAACACTGATGATCCACCTACAAATGTGAACTGACGTTCAAAAATAAAACATTTGAAAACGGACCATTTTCCACATTTCTGAAGCATGACGTAATGGGGGGGTGTTATCTCTTTTGTGGAAAATCAGCCGTTTTTGCTCGAACATTAAATGCCTCCAAATGGTATTTATTTCACTTCCCGAGCCCCTGGAAGTATGAAAATCACTTTAAACATGCTAATTTTAGCTCTAACACTGATGATCCACCTACAAATGTGAACTGACGTTCAAAAATAAAACATTTGAAAACGGACCATTTTCCACATTTCTGAAGCATGACGTAATGGGGGGGTGTTATCTCTTTTGTCGAAAATCAGCCGTTTTTGCTCTAACATTAAATGCCTCCAAATGGTATTTAATTAACTTCCCGGGGTGAAGAAACCCTTTTTGAGAACTCAGAGTGAGTAAATTGGCCATTTTCATGCACTTTCAACCATTCCATAAATCTTGTGTTTTGGGCCCCTGGAAGCATGAAAATCACTTTAAACATGCTAATTTTAGCTCTAACACTGATGATCCACCTACAAATGTGAACTGACGTTCAAAAATAAAACATTTGAAAACGGACCATTTTCCACATTTCTGAAGCATGACGTAATGGGGGGGTGTTATCTCTTTTGTCGAAAATCAGCCGTTTTTGCTCGAACATTAAATGCCTCCAAATGGTATTTAATTAACTTCCCGGGGTGAAGAAACCCTTTTGAGAACTCAGAGTGAGTAAATTGGCCATTTTCATGCACTTTTAACCATTCCATAAATCTTGTGTTTTGGGCCCCTGGAAGCATGAAAATCACTTTAAACATGCTAATTTTAGCTCTAACACTGATGATCCACCTACAAATGTGAACTGACGTTCAAAAATAAAACATTTGAAAACGGACCATTTTCCACATTTCTGAAGCATGACGTAATGGGGGGGTGTTATCTCTTTTGTCGAAAATCAGCCGTTTTTGCTCTAACATTAAATGCCTCCAAATGGTATTTAATTAACTTCCTGGGGTGAAGAAACCCTTTTTGAGAACTCAGAGTGAGTAAATTGGCCATTTTCATGCACTTTTAACCATTCCATAAATCTTGTGTTTTGGGCCCCTGGAAGCATGAAAATCACTTTAAACATGCTAATTTTAGCTCTAACACTGATGATCCACCTACAAATGTGAACTGACGTTCAAAAATAAAACATTTGAAAACGGACCATTTTCCACATTTCTGAAGCATGACGTAATGGGGGGGTGTTATCTCTTTTGTCGAAAATCAGCCGTTTTTGCTCGAACATTAAATGCCTCCAAATGGTATTTATTTCACTTCCCGAGCCCCTGGAAGCATGAAAATCACTTTAAACATGCTAATTTTAGCTCTAACACTGATGATCCACCTACAAATGTGAACTGACGTTCAAAAATAAAACATTTGAAAATGGACCATTTTCCACATTTCTGAAGCATGACGTAATGGGGGGGTGTTATCTCTTTTGTCGAAAATCAGCCGTTTTTGCTCGAACATTAAAATCCTCCAAATGGTATTTAATTAACTTCCCGGGGTGAAGAAACCCTTTTTGAGAACTCAGAGTGAGTAAATTGGCCATTTTCATGCACTTTTAACCATTCCATAAATCTTGTGTTTTGGTCCCCTGGAAGCATGAAAATCACTTTAAACATGCTAATTTTAGCTCTAACACTGATGATCCACCTACAAATGTGAACTGACGTTCAAAAATAAAACATTTGAAAACGGACCATTTTCCACATTTCTGAAGCATGACGTAATGGGGGGGTGTTATCTCTTTTGTCGAAAATCAGCCGTTTTTGCTCGAACATTAAATGCCTCCAAATGGTATTTAATTAACTTCCCGAGCCCCTGGAAGCATGAAAATCACTTTAAACATGCTAATTTTAGCTCTAACACTGATGATCCACCTACAAATGTGAACTGACGTTCAAAAATAAAACATTTGAAAACGGACCATTTTCCACATTTCTGAAGCATGACGTAATGGGGGGGTGTTATCTCTTTTGTCGAAAATCAGCCGTTTTTGCTCGAACATTAAATGCCTCCAAATGGTATTTAATTAACTTCCCGGGGTGAAGAAACCCTTTTTGAGAACTCAGAGTGAGTAAATTGGCCATTTTCATGCACTTTTAACCATTCCATAAATCTTGTGTTTTGGGCCCCTGAAAGCATGAAAATCACTTTAAACATGCTAATTTTAGCTCTAACACTGATGATCCACCTACAAATGTGAACTGACGTTCAAAAATAAAACATTTGAAAACGGACCATTTTCCACATTTCTGAAGCATGACGTAATGGGGGGGTGTTATCTCTTTTGTGGAAAATCAGCCGTTTTTGCTCGAACATTAAATGCCTCCAAATGGTATTTAATTAACTTCCAGAGCCCCTGGAAGCATGAAAATCACTTTAAACATGCTAATTTTAGCTCTAACACTGATGATCCACCTACAAATGTGAACTGACGTTCAAAAATAAAACATTTGAAAACGGACCATTTTCCACATTTCTGAAGCATGACGTAATGGGGGGGTGTTATCTCTTTTGTGGAAAATCAGCCGTTTTTGCTCGAACATTAAATGCCTCCAAATGGTATTTATTTCACTTCCCGAGCCCCTGGAAGCATGAAAATCACTTTAAACATGCTAATTTTAGCTCTAACACTGATGATCCACCTACAAATGTGAACTGACGTTCAAAAATAAAACATTTGAAAACGGACCATTTTCCACATTTCTGAAGCATGACGTAATGGGGGGGTGTTATCTCTTTTGTCGAAAATCAGCCGTTTTTGCTCTAACATTAAATGCCTCCAAATGGTATTTAATTAACTTCCCGGGGTGAAGAAACCTTTTTTGAGAACTCAGAGTGAGTAAATTGGCCATTTTCATGCACTTTTAACCATTCCATAAATCTTGTGTTTTGGGCCCCTGGAAGCATGAAAATCACTTTAAACATGCTAATTTTAGCTCTAACACTGATGATCCACCTACAAATGTGAACTGACGTTCAAAAATAAAACATTTGAAAACGGACCATTTTCCACATTTCTGAAGCATGACGTAATGGGGGGGTGTTATCTCTTTTGTCGAAAATCAGCCATTTTTGCTCTAACATTAAATGCCTCCAAATGGTATTTAATTAACTTCCCGGGGTGAAGAAACCTTTTTTGAGAACTCAGAGTGAGTAAATTGGCCATTTTCATGCACTTTTAACCATTCCATAAATCTTGTGTTTTGGGCCCCTGGAAGCATGAAAATCACTTTAAACATGCTAATTTTAGCTCTAACACTGATGATCCACCTACAAATGTGAACTGACGTTCAAAAATAAAACATTTGAAAACGGACCATTTTCCACATTTCTGAAGCATGACGTAATGGGGGGGTGTTATCTCTTTTGTGGAAAATCAGCCGTTTTTGCTCGAACATTAAATGCCTCCAAATGGTATTTATTTCACTTCCTGAGCCCCTGGAAGCATGAAAATCACTTTAAACATGCTAATTTTAGCTCTAACACTGATGATCCACCTACAAATGTGAACTGACGTTCAAAAATAAAACATTTGAAAACGGACCATTTTCCACATTTCTGAAGCATGACGTAATGGGGGGGTGTTATCTCTTTTGTCGAAAATCAGCCGTTTTTGCTCTAACATTAAATGCCTCCAAATGGTATTTAATTAACTTCCCGGGGTGAAGAAACCCTTTTTGAGAACTCAGAGTGAGTAAATTGGCCATTTTCATGCACTTTTAACCATTCCATAAATCTTGTGTTTTGGGCCCCTGGAAGCATGAAAATCACTTTAAACATGCTAATTTTAGCTCTAACATTGATGATCCACCTACAAATGTGAACTGACGTTCAAAAATAAAACATTTGAAAACGGACCATTTTCCACATTTCTGAAGCATGACGTAATGGGGGGGTGTTATCTCTTTTGTCGAAAATCAGCCGTTTTTGCTCGAACATTAAATGCCTCCAAATGGTATTTATTTCACTTCCCGAGCCCCTGGAAGCATGAAAATCACTTTAAACATGCTAATTTTAGCTCTAACACTGATGATCCACCTACAAATGTGAACTGACGTTCAAAAATAAAACATTTGAAAACGGACCATTTTCCACATTTCTGAAGCATGACGTAATGGGGGGTGTTATCTCTTTTGTCGAAAATCAGCCGTTTTTGCTCGAACATTAAATGCCTCCAAATGGTATTTATTTCACTTCCCGAGCCCCTGGAAGCATGAAAATCACTTTAAACATGCAAATTTTAGCTCTAACACTGATGATCCACCTACAAATGTGAACTGACGTTCAAAAATAAAACATTTGAAAACGGACCATTTTCCACATTTCTGAAGCATGACGTAATGGGGGGGTGTTATCTCTTTTGTCGAAAATCAGCCGTTTTTGCTCGAACATTAAATGCCTCCAAATGGTATTTATTTCACTTCCCGAGCCCCTGGAAGCATGAAAATCACTTTAAACATGCTAATTTTAGCTCTAACACTGATGATCCACCTACAAATGTGAACTGACGTTCAAAAATAAAACATTTGAAAACGGACCATTTTCCACATTTCTGAAGCATGACGTAATGGGGGGTGTTATCTCTTTTGTCGAAAATCAGCCGTTTTTGCTCTAACATTAAATGCCTCCAAATGGTATTTAATTAACTTCCAGGGGTGAAGAAACCCTTTTTGAGAACTCAGAGTGAGTAAATTGGCCATTTTCATGCACTTTTAACCATTCCATAAATCTTGTGTTTTGGGCCCCTGGAAGCATGAAAATCACTTTAAACATGCTAATTTTAGCTCTAACATTGATGATCCACCTACAAATGTGAACTGACGTTCAAAAATAAAACATTTGAAAACGGACCATTTTCCACATTTCTGAAGCATGACGTAATGGGGGGGTGTTATCTCTTTTGTCGAAAATCAGCCGTTTTTGCTCGAACATTAAATGCCTCCAAATGGTATTTATTTCACTTCCCGAGCCCCTGGAAGCATGAAAATCACTTTAAACATGCTAATTTTAGCTCTAACACTGATGATCCACCTACAAATGTGAACTGACGTTCAAAAATAAAACATTTGAAAACGGACCATTTTCCACATTTCTGAAGCATGACGTAATGGGGGGGTGTTATCTCTTTTGTCGAAAATCAGCCGTTTTTGCTCGAACATTAAATGCCTCCAAATGGTATTTAATTAACTTCCCGGGGTGAAGAAACCCTTTTTGAGAACTCAGAGTGAGTAAATTGGCCATTTTCATGCACTTTTAACCATTCCATAAATCTTGTTTTGGGCCCCAAGAAGCATGAAAATCACTTTAAACATGCTAATTTTAGCTCTAACACTGATGATCCACCTACAAATGTGAACTGACGTTCAAAAATAAAACATTTGAAAACGGACCATTTTCCACATTTCTGAAGCATGACGTAATGGGGGGTGTTATCTCTTTTGTCGAAAATCAGCCGTTTTTGCTCGAACATTAAATGCCTCCAAATGGTATTTATTTCACTTACCGAGCCCCTGGAAGCATGAAAATCACTTTAAACATGCTAATTTTAGCTCTAACACTGATGATCCACCTACAAATGTGAACTGACGTTCAAAAATAAAACATTTGAAAACGGACCATTTTCCACATTTCTGAAGCATGACGTAATGGGGGGGTGTTATCTCTTTTGTCGAAAATCAGCCGTTTTTGCTCGAACATTAAATGCCTCCAAATGGTATTTATTTCACTTCCCGAGCCCCTGGAAGCATGAAAATCACTTTAAACATGCTAATTTTAGCTCTAACACTGATGATCCACCTACAAATGTGAACTGACGTTCAAAAATAAAACATTTGAAAACGGACCATTTTCCACATTTCTGAAGCATGACGTAATGGGGGGTGTTATCTCTTTTGTCGAAAATCAGCCGTTTTTGCTCTAACATTAAATGCCTCCAAATGGTATTTAATTAACTTCCCGGGGTGAAGAAACCCTTTTTGAGAACTCAGAGTGAGTAAATTGGCCATTTTCATGCACTTTTAACCATTCCATAAATCATGTGTTTTGGGCCCCAAGAAGCATGAAAATCACTTTAAACATGCTAATTTTAGCTCTAACACTGATGATCCACCTACAAATGTGAACTGACGTTCAAAAATAAAACATTTGAAAACGGACCATTTTCCACATTTCTGAAGCATGACGTAATGGGGGGTGTTATCTCTTTTGTCGAAAATCAGCCGTTTTTGCTCGAACATTAAATGCCTCCAAATGGTATTTATTTCACTTACCGAGCCCCTGGAAGCATGAAAATCACTTTAAACATGCTAATTTTAGCTCTAACACTGATGATCCACCTACAAATGTGAACTGACGTTCAAAAATAAAACATTTGAAAACGGACCATTTTCCACATTTCTGAAGCATGACGTAATGGGGGGGTGTTATCTCTTTTGTGGAAAATCAGCCGTTTTTGCTCGAACATTAAATGCCTCCAAATGGTATTTATTTCACTTCCCGAGCCCCTGGAAGCATGAAAATCACTTTAAACATGCTAATTTTAGCTCTAACACTGATGATCCACCTACAAATGTGAACTGACGTTCAAAAATAAAACATTTGAAAACGGACCATTTTCCACATTTCTGAAGCATGACGTAATGGGGGGTGTTATCTCTTTTGTCGAAAATCAGCCGTTTTTGCTCTAACATTAAATGCCTCCAAATGGTATTTAATTAACTTCCCGGGGTGAAGAAACCCTTTTTGAGAACTCAGAGTGAGTAAATTGGCCATTTTCATGCACTTTTAACCATTCCATAAATCTTGTGTTTTGGGCCCCAAGAAGCATGAAAATCACTTTAAACATGCTAATTTTAGCTCTAACACTGATGATCCACCTACAAATGTGAACTGACGTTCAAAAATAAAACATTTGAAAACGGACCATTTTCCACATTTCTGAAGCATGACGTAATGGGGGGTGTTATCTATTTTGTCGAAAATCAGCCGTTTTTGCTCGAACATTAAATGCCTCCAAATGGTATTTATTTCACTTACCGAGCCCCTGGAAGCATGAAAATCACTTTAAACATGCTAATTTTAGCTCTAACACTGATGATCCACCTACAAATGTGAACTGACGTTCAAAAATAAAACATTTGAAAACGGACCATTTTCCACATTTCTGAAGCATGACGTAATGGGGGGGTGTTATCTCTTTTGTCGAAAATCAGCCGTTTTTGCTCGAACATTAAATGCCTCCAAATGGTATTTATTTCACTTCCCGAGCCCCTGGAAGCATGAAAATCACTTTAAACATGCTAATTTTAGCTCTAACACTGATGATCCACCTACAAATGTGAACTGACGTTCAAAAATAAAACATTTGAAAACGGACCATTTTCCACATTTCTGAAGCATGACGTAATGGGGGGTGTTATCTCTTTTGTCGAAAATCAGCCGTTTTTGCTCTAACATTAAATGCCTCCAAATGGTATTTAATTAACTTCCCGGGGTGAAGAAACCCTTTTTGAGAACTCAGAGTGAGTAAATTGGCCATTTTCATGCACTTTTAACCATTCCATAAATCTTGTGTTTTGGGCCCCTGGAAGCATGAAAATCACTTTAAACATGCTAATTTTAGCTCTAACATTGATGATCCACCTACAAATGTGAACTGACGTTCAAAAATAAAACATTTGAAAACGGACCATTTTCCACATTTCTGAAGCATGACGTAATGGGAGGGTGTTATCTCTTTTGTCGAAAATCAGCCGTTTTTGCTCGAACATTAAATGCCTCCAAATGGTATTTATTTGACTTCCCGAGCCCCTGGAAGCATGAAAATCACTTTAAACATGCTAATTTTAGCTCTAACACTGATGATCCACCTACAAATGTGAACTGATGTTCTAAAATAAAACATTTGAAAACGGACCATTTTCCACATTTCTGAAGCATGACGTAATGGGGGGGTGTTATCTCTTTTGTCGAAAATCAGCCGTTTTTGCTCGAACATTAAATGCCTCCAAATGGTATTTAATTAACTTCCCGGGGTGAAGAAACCCTTTTTGAGAACTCAGAGTGAGTAAATTGGCCATTTTCATGCACTTTTAACCATTCCATAAATCTTGTGTTTTGGGCCCCAAGAAGCATGAAAATCACTTTAAACATGCTAATTTTAGCTCTAACACTGATGATCCACCTACAAATGTGAACTGACGTTCAAAAATAAAACATTTGAAAACGGACCATTTTCCACATTTCTGAAGCATGACGTAATGGGGGGTGTTATCTCTTTTGTCGAAAATCAGCCGTTTTTGCTCGAACATTAAATGCCTCCAAATGGTATTTATTTCACTTACCGAGCCCCTGGAAGCATGAAAATCACTTTAAACATGCTAATTTTAGCTCTAACACTGATGATCCACCTACAAATGTGAACTGACGTTCAAAAATAAAACATTTGAAAACGGACCATTTTCCACATTTCTGAAGCATGACGTAATGGGGGGGGTGTTATCTCTTTTGTGGAAAATCAGCCGTTTTTGCTCGAACATTAAATGCCTCCAAATGGTATTTATTTCACTTCCCGAGCCCCTGGAAGCATGAAAATCACTTTAAACATGCTAATTTTAGCTCTAACACTGATGATCCACCTACAAATGTGAACTGACGTTCAAAAATAAAACATTTGAAAACGGACCATTTTCCACATTTCTGAAGCATGACGTAATGGGGGGTGTTATCTCATTTGTCGAAAATCAGCCGTTTTTGCTCTAACATTAAATGCCTCCAAATGGTATTTAATTAACTTCCCGGGGTGAAGAAACCCTTTTTGAGAACTCAGAGTGAGTAAATTGGCCATTTTCATGCACTTTTAACCATTCCATAAATCTTGTGTTTTGGGCCCCAAGAAGCATGAAAATCACTTTAAACATGCTAATTTTAGCTCTAACACTGATGATCCACCTACAAATGTGAACTGACGTTCAAAAATAAAACATTTGAAAACGGACCATTTTCCACATTTCTGAAGCATGACGTAATGGGGGGTGTTATCTCTTTTGTCGAAAATCAGCCGTTTTTGCTCGAACAATAAATGCCTCCAAATGGTATTTATTTCACTTACCGAGCCCCTGGAAGCATGAAAATCACTTTAAACATGCTAATTTTAGCTCTAACACTGATGATCCACCTACAAATGTGAACTGACGTTCAAAAATAAAACATTTGAAAACGGACCATTTTCCACATTTCTGAAGCATGACGTAATGGGGGGGTGTTATCTCTTTTGTCGAAAATCAGCCGTTTTTGCTCGAACATTAAATGCCTCCAAATGGTATTTATTTCACTTCCCGAGCCCCTGGAAGCATGAAAATCACTTTAAACATGCTAATTTTAGCTCTAACACTGATGATCCACCTACAAATGTGAACTGACGTTCAAAAATAAAACATTTAAAAACGGACCATTTTCCACATTTCTGAAGCATGACGTAATGGGGGGTGTTATCTCTTTTGTCGAAAATCAGCCGTTTTTGCTCTAACATTAAATGCCTCCAAATGGTATTTAATTAACTTCCCGGGGTGAAGAAACCCTTTTTGAGAACTCAGAGTGAGTAAATTGGCCATTTTCATGCACTTTTAACCATTCCATAAATCTTGTGTTTTGGGCCCCTGGAAGCATGAAAATCACTTTAAACATGCTAATTTTAGCTCTAACATTGATGATCCACCTACAAATGTGAACTGACGTTCAAAAATAAAACATTTGAAAACGGACCATTTTCCACATTTCTGAAGCATGACGTAATGGGGGGGTGTTATCTCTTTTGTCGAAAATCAGCCGTTTTTGCTCGAACATTAAATGCCTCCAAATGGTATTTATTTCACTTCCCGAGCCCCTGGAAGCATGAAAATCACTTTAAACATGCTAATTTTAGCTCTAACACTGATGATCCACCTACAAATGTGAACTGATGTTCTAAAATAAAACATTTGAAAACGGACCATTTTCCACATTTCTGAAGCATGACGTAATGGGGGGGTGTTATCTCTTTTGTCGAAAATCAGCCGTTTTTGCTCGAACATTAAATGCCTCCAAATGGTATTTAATTAACTTCCCGGGGTGAAGAAACCCTTTTTGAGAACTCAGAGTGAGTAAATTGGCCATTTTCATGCACTTTTAACCATTCCATAAATCTTGTGTTTTGGGCCCCAAGAAGCATGAAAATCACTTTAAACATGCTAATTTTAGCTCTAACACTGATGATCCACCTACAAATGTGAACTGACGTTCAAAAATAAAACATTTGAAAACGGACCATTTTCCACATTTCTGAAGCATGACGTAAGGGGGGGTGTTATCTCTTTTGTCGAAAATCAGCCGTTTTTGCTCGAACATTAAATGCCTCCAAATGGTATTTATTTCACTTACCGAGCCCCTGGAAGCATGAAAATCACTTTAAACATGCTAATTTTAGCTCTAACACTGATGATCCACCTACAAATGTGAACTGACGTTCAAAAATAAAACATTTGAAAACGGACCATTTTCCACATTTCTGAAGCATGACGTAATGGGGGGGTGTTATCTCTTTTGTCGAAAATCAGCCGTTTTTGCTCGAACATTAAATGCCTCCAAATGGTATTTATTTCACTCCCGAGCCCCTGGAAGCATGAAAATCACTTTAAACATGCTAATTTTAGCTCTAACACTGATGATCCACCTACAAATGTGAACTGACGTTCAAAAATAAAACATTTGAAAACGGACCATTTTCCACATTCCTGAAGCATGACGTAATGGGGGGTGTTATCTCTTTTGTCGAAAATCAGCCGTTTTTGCTCTAACATTAAATGCCTCCAAATGGTATTTAATTAACTTCCCGGGGTGAAGAAACCCTTTTTGAGAACTCAGAGTGAGTAAATTGGCCATTTTCATGCATTTTTAACCATTCCATAAATCTTGTGTTTTGGGCCCCTGGAAGCATGAAAATCACTTTAAACATGCTAATTTTAGCTCTAACACTGATGATCCACCTACAAATGTGAACTGACGTTCAAAAATAAAACATTTGAAAACGGACCATTTTCCACATATCTGAAGCATGACGTAATGGGGGGGTGTTATCTCTTTTGTCGAAAATCAGCCGTTTTTGCTCTAACATTAAATGCCTCCAAATGGTATTTAATTAACTTCCCGGGGTGAAGAAACCCTTTTTGAGAACTCAGAGTGAGTAAATTGGCCATTTTCATGCACTTTTAACCATTCCATAAATCTTGTGTTTTGGGCCCCTGGAAGCATGAAAATCACTTTAAACATGCTAATTTTAGCTCTAACACTGATGATCCACCTACAAATGTGAACTGACGTTCAAAAATAAAACATTTGAAAACGGACCATTTTCCACATTTCTGAAGCATGACGTAATGGGGGGGTGTTATCTCTTTTGTCGAAAATCAGCCGTTTTTGCTCGAACATTAAATGCCTCCAAATGGTATTTAATTAACTTCCCGAGCCCCTGGAAGCATGAAAATCACTTTAAACATGCTAATTTTAGCTCTAACACTGATGATCCACCTACAAATGTGAACTGACGTTCAAAAATAAAACATTTGAAAACGGATCATTTTCCACATTTCTGAAGCATGACGTAATGGGGGGGTGTTATCTCTTTTGTCGAAAATCTGCCGTTTTTGCTCTAACATTAAATGCCTCCAAAGGGTATTTAATTAACTTCCCGGGGTGAAGAAACCCTTTTTGAGAACTCAGAGTGAGTAAATTGGCCATTTTCATGCACTTTTAACCATTCCATAAATCTTGTGTTTTGGGCCCCTGGAAGCATGAAAATCACTTTAAACATGCTAATTTTAGCTCTAACACTGATGATCCACCTACAAATGTGAACTGACGTTCAAAAATAAAACATTTGAAAACGGACCATTTTCCACATTTCTGAAGCATGACGTAATGGGGGGGTGTTATCTCTTTTGTCGAAAATCAGCCGTTTTTGCTCGAACATTAAATGCCTCCAAATGGTATTTAATTAACTTCCCGAGCCCCTGGAAGCATGAAAATCACTTTAAACATGCTAATTTTAGCTCTAACACTGATGATCCACCTACAAATGTGAACTGACGTTCAAAAATAAAACATTTGAAAACGGACCATTTTCCACATTTCTGAAGCATGACGTAATGGGGGGGTTTTATCTCTTTTGTGGAAAATCAGCCGTTTTTGCTCGAACATTAAATGCCTCCAAATGGTATTTAATTAACTTCCCGGGGTGAAGAAACCCTTTTTGAGAACTCAGAGTGAGAAAATTGGCCATTTTCATGCACTTTTAACCATTCCATAAATCTTGTGTTTTGGGCCCCTGGAAGCATGAAAATCACTTTAAACATGCTAATTTTAGCTCTAACACTGATGATCCACCTACAAATGTGAACTGACGTTCAAAAATAAAACATTTGAAAACGGACCATTTTCCACATTTCTGAAGCATGACGTAATGGGGGGGTGTTATCTCTTTTGTCGAAAATCAGCCGTTTTTGATCGAACGTTAAATGCCTCCAAATGGTATTTAATTAACTTCCCGAGCCCCTGGAAGCATGAAAATCACTTTAAACATGCTAATTTTAGCTCTAACACTGATGATCCACCTACAAATGTGAACTGACGTTCAAAAATAAAACATTTGAAAACGGACAATTTTCCACATTTCTGAAGCATGACGTAATGGGGGGGTGTTATCTCTTTTGTGGAAAATCAGCCGTTTTTGCTCGAACATTAAATGCCTCCAAATGGTATTTAATTAACTTCCCGAGCCCCTGGAAGCATGAAAATCACTTTAAACATGCTAATTTTAGCTCTAACACTGATGATCCACCTACAAATGTGAACTGACGTTAAAAAATAAAACATTTGAAAACGGACCATTTTCCACATTTCTGAAGCATGACGTAATGGGGGGGTGTTATCTCTTTTGTCGAAAATCAGCCGTTTTTGCTCGAACATTAAATGCCTCCAAATGGTATTTAATTAACTTCCCGAGCCCCTGGAAGCATGAAAATCACTTTAAACATGCTAATTTTAGCTCTAACACTGATGATCCACCTACAAATGTGAACTGACGTTCAAAAATAAAACATTTGAAAACGGACCATTTTCCACATTTCTGAAGCATGACGTAATGGGGGGGTGTTATCTCTTTTGTCGAAAATCAGCCGTTTTTGCTCGAACATTAAATACCTCCAAATGGTATTTAATTAACTTCCCGGGGTGAAGAAACCCTTTTTGAGAACTCAGAGTGAGTAAATTGGCCATTTTCATGCACTTTTAACCATTCCATAAATCTTGTGTTTTGGGCCCCTGGAAGCATGAAAATCACTTTAAACATGCTAATTTTAGCTCTAACACTGATGATCCACCTACAAATGTGAACTGATGTTCAAAAATAAAACATTTGAAAACGGACCATTTTCCACATTTCTGAAGCATGACGTAATGGGGGGGTGTTATCTCTTTTGTGGAAAATCAGCCGTTTTTGCTCGAACATTAAATGCCTCCAAATGGTATTTAATTAACTTCCAGAGCCCCTGGAAGCATGAAAATCACTTTAAACATGCTAATTTTAGCTCTAACACTGATGATCCACCTACAAATGTGAACTGACGTTCAAAAATAAAACATTTGAAAACGGACCATTTTCCACATTTCTGAAGCATGACGTAATGGGGGGGTGTTATCTCTTTTGTGGAAAATCAGCCGTTTTTGCTCGAACATTAAATGCCTCCAAATGGTATTTATTTCACTTCCCGAGCCCCTGGAAGCATGAAAATCACTTTAAACATGCTAATTTTAGCTCTAACACTGATGATCCACCTACAAATGTGAACTGACGTTCAAAAATAAAACATTTGAAAACGGACCATTTTCCACATTTCTGAAGCATGACGTAATGGGGGGGTGTTATCTCTTTTGTCGAAAATCAGCCGTTTTTGCTCTAACATTAAATGCCTCCAAATGGTATTTAATTAACTTCCCGGGGTGAAGAAACCCTTTTTGAGAACTCAGAGTGAGTAAATTGGCCATTTTCATGCACTTTCAACCATTCCATAAATCTTGTGTTTTGGGCCCCTGGAAGCATGAAAATCACTTTAAACATGCTAATTTTAGCTCTAACACTGATGATCCACCTACAAATGTGAACTGACGTTCAAAAATAAAACATTTGAAAACGGACCATTTTCCACATTTCTGAAGCATGACGTAATGGGGGGGTGTTATCTCTTTTGTCGAAAATCAGCCGTTTTTGCTCGAACATTAAATGCCTCCAAATGGTATTTAATTAACTTCCCGGGGTGAAGAAACCCTTTTGAGAACTCAGAGTGAGTAAATTGGCCATTTTCATGCACTTTTAACCATTCCATAAATCTTGTGTTTTGGGCCCCTGGAAGCATGAAAATCACTTTAAACATGCTAATTTTAGCTCTAACACTGATGATCCACCTACAAATGTGAACTGACGTTCAAAAATGAAACATTTGAAAACGGACCATTTTCCACATTTCTGAAGCATCACGTAATGGGGGGGTGTTATCTCTTTTGTCGAAAATCAGCCGTTTTTGCTCTAACATTAAATGCCTCCAAATGGTATTTAATTAACTTCCTGGGGTGAAGAAACCCTTTTTGAGAACTCAGAGTGAGTAAATTGGCCATTTTCATGCACTTTTAACCATTCCATAAATCTTGTGTTTTGGGCCCCTGGAAGCATGAAAATCACTTTAAACATGCTAATTTTAGCTCTAACACTGATGATCCACCTACAAATGTGAACTGACGTTCAAAAATAAAACATTTGAAAACGGACCATTTTCCACATTTCTGAAGCATGACGTAATGGGGGGGTGTTATCTCTTTTGTCGAAAATCAGCCGTTTTTGCTCGAACATTAAATGCCTCCAAATGGTATTTATTTCACTTCCCGAGCCCCTGGAAGCATGAAAATCACTTTAAACATGCTAATTTTAGCTCTAACACTGATGATCCACCTACAAATGTGAACTGACGTTCAAAAATAAAACATTTGAAAATGGACCATTTTCCACATTTCTGAAGCATGACGTAATGGGGGGGGGTGTTATCTCTTTTGTCGAAAATCAGCCGTTTTTGCTCGAACATTAAAATCCTCCAAATGGTATTTAATTAACTTCCCGGGGTGAAGAAACCCTTTTTGAGAACTCAGAGTGAGTAAATTGGCCATTTTCATGCACTTTTAACCATTCCATAAATCTTGTGTTTTGGTCCCCTGGAAGCATGAAAATCACTTTAAACATGCTAATTTTAGCTCTAACACTGATGATCCACCTACAAATGTGAACTGACGTTCAAAAATAAAACATTTGAAAACGGACCATTTTCCACATTTCTGAAGCATGACGTAATGGGGGGGTGTTATCTCTTTTGTCGAAAATCAGCCGTTTTTGCTCGAACATTAAATGCCTCCAAATGGTATTTAATTAACTTCCCGAGCCCCTGGAAGCATGAAAATCACTTTAAACATGCTAATTTTAGCTCTAACACTGATGATCCACCTACAAATGTGAACTGACGTTCAAAAATAAAACATTTGAAAACGGACCATTTTCCACATTTCTGAAGCATGACGTAATGGGGGGGTGTTATCTCTTTTGTCGAAAATCAGCCGTTTTTGCTCGAACATTAAATGCCTCCAAATGGTATTTAATTAACTTCCCGGGGTGAAGAAACCCTTTTTGAGAACTCAGAGTGAGTAAATTGGCCATTTTCATGCACTTTTAACCATTCCATAAATCTTGTGTTTTGGGCCCCTGAAAGCATGAAAATCACTTTAAACATGCTAATTTTAGCTCTAACACTGATGATCCACCTACAAATGTGAACTGACGTTCAAAAATAAAACATTTGAAAACGGACCATTTTCCACATTTCTGAAGCATGACGTAATGGGGGGGTGTTATCTCTTTTGTGGAAAATCAGCCGTTTTTGCTCGAACATTAAATGCCTCCAAATGGTATTTAATTAACTTCCAGAGCCCCTGGAAGCATGAAAATCACTTTAAACATGCTAATTTTAGCTCTAACACTGATGATCCACCTACAAATGTGAACTGACGTTCAAAAATAAAACATTTGAAAACGGACCATTTTCCACATTTCTGAAGCATGACGTAATGGGGGGGTGTTATCTCTTTTGTGGAAAATCAGCCGTTTTTGCTCGAACATTAAATGCCTCCAAATGGTATTTATTTCACTTCCCGAGCCCCTGGAAGCATGAAAATCACTTTAAACATGCTAATTTTAGCTCTAACACTGATGATCCACCTACAAATGTGAACTGACGTTCAAAAATAAAACATTTGAAAACGGACCATTTTCCACATTTCTGAAGCATGACGTAATGGGGGGGTGTTATCTCTTTTGTCGAAAATCAGCCGTTTTTGCTCTAACATTAAATGCCTCCAAATGGTATTTAATTAACTTCCCGGGGTGAAGAAACCTTTTTTGAGAACTCAGAGTGAGTAAATTGGCCATTTTCATGCACTTTTAACCATTCCATAAATCTTGTGTTTTGGGCCCCTGGAAGCATGAAAATCACTTTAAACATGCTAATTTTAGCTCTAACACTGATGATCCACCTACAAATGTGAACTGACGTTCAAAAATAAAACATTTGAAAACGGACCATTTTCCACATTTCTGAAGCATGACGTAATGGGGGGGTGTTATCTCTTTTGTCGAAAATCAGCCATTTTTGCTCTAACATTAAATGCCTCCAAATGGTATTTAATTAACTTCCCGGGGTGAAGAAACCTTTTTTGAGAACTCAGAGTGAGTAAATTGGCCATTTTCATGCACTTTTAACCATTCCATAAATCTTTTGTTTTGGGCCCCTGGAAGCATGAAAATCACTTTAAACATGCTAATTTTAGCTCTAACACTGATGATCCACCTACAAATGTGAACTGACGTTCAAAAATAAAACATTTGAAAACGGACCATTTTCCACATTTCTGAAGCATGACGTAATGGGGGGGTGTTATCTCTTTTGTGGAAAATCAGCCGTTTTTGCTCGAACATTAAATGCCTCCAAATGGTATTTATTTCACTTCCTGAGCCCCTGGAAGCATGAAAATCACTTTAAACATGCTAATTTTAGCTCTAACACTGATGATCCACCTACAAATGTGAACTGACGTTCAAAAATAAAACATTTGAAAACGGACCATTTTCCACATTTCTGAAGCATGACGTAATGGGGGGGTGTTATCTCTTTTGTCGAAAATCAGCCGTTTTTGCTCTAACATTAAATGCCTCCAAATGGTATTTAATTAACTTCCCGGGGTGAAGAAACCCTTTTTGAGAACTCAGAGTGAGTAAATTGGCCATTTTCATGCACTTTTAACCATTCCATAAATCTTGTGTTTTGGGCCCCTGGAAGCATGAAAATCACTTTAAACATGCTAATTTTAGCTCTAACATTGATGATCCACCTACAAATGTGAACTGACGTTCAAAAATAAAACATTTGAAAACGGACCATTTTCCACATTTCTGAAGCATGACGTAATGGGGGGGTGTTATCTCTTTTGTCGAAAATCAGCCGTTTTTGCTCGAACATTAAATGCCTCCAAATGGTATTTAATTAACTTCCCGGGGTGAAGAAACCCTTTTTGAGAACTCAGAGTGAGTAAATTGGCCATTTTCATGCACTTTTAACCATTCCATAAATCTTGTGTTTTGGGCCCCAAGAAGCATGAAAATCACTTTAAACATGCTAATTTTAGCTCTAACACTGATGATCCACCTACAAATGTGAACTGACGTTCAAAAATAAAACATTTGAAAACGGACCATTTTCCACATTTCTGAAGCATGACGTAATGGGGGGTGTTATCTCTTTTGTCGAAAATCAGCCGTTTTTGCTCGAACATTAAATGCCTCCAAATGGTATTTATTTCACTTACCGAGCCCCTGGAAGCGTGAAAATCACTTTAAACATGCTAATTTTAGCTCTAACACTGATGATCCACCTACAAATGTGAACTGACGTTCAAAAATAAAACATTTGAAAACGGACCATTTTCCACATTTCTGAAGCATGACGTAATGGGGGGGTGTTATCTCTTTTGTCGAAAATCAGCCGTTTTTGCTCGAACATTAAATGCCTCCAAATTGTATTTATTTCACTTCCCGAGCCCCTGGAAGCATGAAAATCACTTTAAACATGCTAATTTTAGCTCTAACACTGATGATCCACCTAAAAATGTGAACTGACGTTCAAAAATAAAACATTTGAAAACGGACCATTTTCCACATTTCTGAAGCATGACGTAATGGGGGGTGTTATCTCTTTTGTCGAAAATCAGCCGTTTTTGCTCTAACATTAAATGCCTCCAAATGGTATTTAATTAACTTCCCGGGGTGAAGAAACCCTTTTTGAGAACTCAGAGTGAGTAAATTGGCCATTTTCATGCACTTTTAACCATTCCATAAATCTTGTGTTTTGGGCCCCTGGAAGCATGAAAATCACTTTAAACATGCTAATTTTAGCTCTAACATTGATGATCCACCTACAAATGTGAACTGACGTTCAAAAATAAAACATTTGAAAACGGACCATTTTCCACATTTCTGAAGCATGACGTAATGGGGGGGTGTTATCTCTTTTGTCGAAAATCAGCCGTTTTTACTCGAACATTAAATGCCTCCAAATGGTATTTATTTCACTTCCCGAGCCCCTGGAAGCATGAAAATCACTTTAAACATGCTAATTTTAGCTCTAACACTGATGATCCACCTACAAATGTGAACTGACGTTCAAAAATAAAACATTTGAAAACGGACCATTTTCCACATTTCTGAAGCATGACGTAATGGGGGGGTGTTATCTCTTTTGTCGAAAATCAGCCGTTTTTGCTCGAACATTAAATGCCTCCAAATGGTATTTAATTAACTTCCCGGGGTGAAGAAACCCTTTTTGAGAACTCAGAGTGAGTAAATTGGCCATTTTCATGCACTTTTAACCATTCCATAAATCTTGTGTTTTGGGCCCCAAGAAGCATGAAAATCACTTTAAACATGCTAATTTTAGCTCTAACACTGATGATCCACCTACAAATGTGAACTGACGTTCAAAAATAAAACATTTGAAAACGGACCATTTTCCACATTTCTGAAGCATGACGTAATGGGGGGTGTTATCTCTTTTGTCGAAAATCAGCCGTTTTTGCTCGAACATTAAATGCCTCCAAATGGTATTTATTTCACTTACCGAGCCCCTGGAAGCATGAAAATCACTTTAAACATGCTAATTTTAGCTCTAACACTGATGATCCACCTACAAATGTGAACTGACGTTCAAAAATAAAACATTTGAAAACGGACCATTTTCCACATTTCTGAAGCATGACGTAATGGGGGGGTGTTATCTCTTTTGTCGAAAATCAGCCGTTTTTGCTCGAACATTAAATGCCTCCAAATGGTATTTATTTCACTTCCCGAGCCCCTGGAAGCATGAAAATCACTTTAAACATGCTAATTTTAGCTCTAACACTGATGATCCACCTACAAATGTGAACTGACGTTCAAAAATAAAACATTTGAAAACGGACCATTTTCCACATTTCTGAAGCATGACGTAATGGGGGGTGTTATCTCTTTTGTCGAAAATCAGCCGTTTTTGCTCTAACATTAAATGCATCCAAATGGTATTTAATTAACTTCCCGGGGTGAAGAAACCCTTTTTGAGAACTCAGAGTGAGTAAATTGGCCATTTTCATGCACTTTTAACCATTCCATAAATCTTGTGTTTTGGGCCCCTGGAAGCATGAAAATCACTTTAAACATGCTAATTTTAGCTCTAACACTGATGATCCACCTACAAATGTGAACTGACGTTCAAAAATAAAACATTTGAAAACGGACCATTTTCCACATATCTGAAGCATGACGTAATGGGGGGGTGTTATCTCTTTTGTCGAAAATCAGCCGTTTTTGCTCGAACATTAAATGCCTCCAAATGGTATTTATTTCACTTCCCGAGCCCCTGGAAGCATGAAAATCACTTTAAACATGCTAATTTTAGCTCTAACACTGATGATCCACCTACAAATGTGAACTGACGTTCAAAAATAAAACATTTGAAAATGGACCATTTTCCACATTTCTGAAGCATGACGTAATGGGGGGGGGTGTTATCTCTTTTGTCGAAAATCAGCCGTTTTTGCTCGAACATTAAAATCCTCCAAATGGTATTTAATTAACTTCCCGGGGTGAAGAAACCCTTTTTGAGAACTCAGAGTGAGTAAATTGGCCATTTTCATGCACTTTTAACCATTCCATAAATCTTGTGTTTTGGTCCCCTGGAAGCATGAAAATCACTTTAAACATGCTAATTTTAGCTCTAACACTGATGATCCACCTACAAATGTGAACTGACGTTCAAAAATAAAACATTTGAAAACGGACCATTTTCCACATTTCTGAAGCATGACGTAATGGGGGGGTGTTATCTCTTTTGTCGAAAATCAGCCGTTTTTGCTCGAACATTAAATGCCTCCAAATGGTATTTAATTAACTTCCCGAGCCCCTGGAAGCATGAAAATCACTTTAAACATGCTAATTTTAGCTCTAACACTGATGATCCACCTACAAATGTGAACTGACGTTCAAAAATAAAACATTTGAAAACGGACCATTTTCCACATTTCTGAAGCATGACGTAATGGGGGGGTGTTATCTCTTTTGTCGAAAATCAGCCGTTTTTGCTCGAACATTAAATGCCTCCAAATGGTATTTAATTAACTTCCCGGGGTGAAGAAACCCTTTTTGAGAACTCAGAGTGAGTAAATTGGCCATTTTCATGCACTTTTAACCATTCCATAAATCTTGTGTTTTGGGCCCCTGAAAGCATGAAAATCACTTTAAACATGCTAATTTTAGCTCTAACACTGATGATCCACCTACAAATGTGAACTGACGTTCAAAAATAAAACATTTGAAAACGGACCATTTTCCACATTTCTGAAGCATGACGTAATGGGGGGGTGTTATCTCTTTTGTGGAAAATCAGCCGTTTTTGCTCGAACATTAAATGCCTCCAAATGGTATTTAATTAACTTCCAGAGCCCCTGGAAGCATGAAAATCACTTTAAACATGCTAATTTTAGCTCTAACACTGATGATCCACCTACAAATGTGAACTGACGTTCAAAAATAAAACATTTGAAAACGGACCATTTTCCACATTTCTGAAGCATGACGTAATGGGGGGGTGTTATCTCTTTTGTGGAAAATCAGCCGTTTTTGCTCGAACATTAAATGCCTCCAAATGGTATTTATTTCACTTCCCGAGCCCCTGGAAGCATGAAAATCACTTTAAACATGCTAATTTTAGCTCTAACACTGATGATCCACCTACAAATGTGAACTGACGTTCAAAAATAAAACATTTGAAAACGGACCATTTTCCACATTTCTGAAGCATGACGTAATGGGGGGGTGTTATCTCTTTTGTCGAAAATCAGCCGTTTTTGCTCTAACATTAAATGCCTCCAAATGGTATTTAATTAACTTCCCGGGGTGAAGAAACCTTTTTTGAGAACTCAGAGTGAGTAAATTGGCCATTTTCATGCACTTTTAACCATTCCATAAATCTTGTGTTTTGGGCCCCTGGAAGCATGAAAATCACTTTAAACATGCTAATTTTAGCTCTAACACTGATGATCCACCTACAAATGTGAACTGACGTTCAAAAATAAAACATTTGAAAACGGACCATTTTCCACATTTCTGAAGCATGACGTAATGGGGGGGTGTTATCTCTTTTGTCGAAAATCAGCCATTTTTGCTCTAACATTAAATGCCTCCAAATGGTATTTAATTAACTTCCCGGGGTGAAGAAACCTTTTTTGAGAACTCAGAGTGAGTAAATTGGCCATTTTCATGCACTTTTAACCATTCCATAAATCTTTTGTTTTGGGCCCCTGGAAGCATGAAAATCACTTTAAACATGCTAATTTTAGCTCTAACACTGATGATCCACCTACAAATGTGAACTGACGTTCAAAAATAAAACATTTGAAAACGGACCATTTTCCACATTTCTGAAGCATGACGTAATGGGGGGGTGTTATCTCTTTTGTGGAAAATCAGCCGTTTTTGCTCGAACATTAAATGCCTCCAAATGGTATTTATTTCACTTCCTGAGCCCCTGGAAGCATGAAAATCACTTTAAACATGCTAATTTTAGCTCTAACACTGATGATCCACCTACAAATGTGAACTGACGTTCAAAAATAAAACATTTGAAAACGGACCATTTTCCACATTTCTGAAGCATGACGTAATGGGGGGGTGTTATCTCTTTTGTCGAAAATCAGCCGTTTTTGCTCTAACATTAAATGCCTCCAAATGGTATTTAATTAACTTCCCGGGGTGAAGAAACCCTTTTTGAGAACTCAGAGTGAGTAAATAGGCCATTTTCATGCACTTTTAACCATTCCATAAATCTTGTGTTTTGGGCCCCTGGAAGCATGAAAATCACTTTAAACATGCTAATTTTAGCTCTAACATTGATGATCCACCTACAAATGTGAACTGACGTTCAAAAATAAAACATTTGAAAACGGACCATTTTCCACATTTCTGAAGCATGACGTAATGGGGGGGTGTTATCTCTTTTGTCGAAAATCAGCCGTTTTTGCTCGAACATTAAATGCCTCCAAATGGTATTTAATTAACTTCCCGGGGTGAAGAAACCCTTTTTGAGAACTCAGAGTGAGTAAATTGGCCATTTTCATGCACTTTTAACCATTCCATAAATCTTGTGTTTTGGGCCCCAAGAAGCATGAAAATCACTTTAAACATGCTAATTTTAGCTCTAACACTGATGATCCACCTACAAATGTGAACTGACGTTCAAAAATAAAACATTTGAAAACGGACCATTTTCCACATTTCTGAAGCATGACGTAATGGGGGGTGTTATCTCTTTTGTCGAAAATCAGCCGTTTTTGCTCGAACATTAAATGCCTCCAAATGGTATTTATTTCACTTACCGAGCCCCTGGAAGCGTGAAAATCACTTTAAACATGCTAATTTTAGCTCTAACACTGATGATCCACCTACAAATGTGAACTGACGTTCAAAAATAAAACATTTGAAAACGGACCATTTTCCACATTTCTGAAGCATGACGTAATGGGGGGGTGTTATCTCTTTTGTCGAAAATCAGCCGTTTTTGCTCGAACATTAAATGCCTCCAAATTGTATTTATTTCACTTCCCGAGCCCCTGGAAGCATGAAAATCACTTTAAACATGCTAATTTTAGCTCTAACACTGATGATCCACCTAAAAATGTGAACTGACGTTCAAAAATAAAACATTTGAAAACGGACCATTTTCCACATTTCTGAAGCATGACGTAATGGGGGGTGTTATCTCTTTTGTCGAAAATCAGCCGTTTTTGCTCTAACATTAAATGCCTCCAAATGGTATTTAATTAACTTCCCGGGGTGAAGAAACCCTTTTTGAGAACTCAGAGTGAGTAAATTGGCCATTTTCATGCACTTTTAACCATTCCATAAATCTTGTGTTTTGGGCCCCTGGAAGCATGAAAATCACTTTAAACATGCTAATTTTAGCTCTAACATTGATGATCCACCTACAAATGTGAACTGACGTTCAAAAATAAAACATTTGAAAACGGACCATTTTCCACATTTCTGAAGCATGACGTAATGGGGGGGTGTTATCTCTTTTGTCGAAAATCAGCCGTTTTTACTCGAACATTAAATGCCTCCAAATGGTATTTATTTCACTTCCCGAGCCCCTGGAAGCATGAAAATCACTTTAAACATGCTAATTTTAGCTCTAACACTGATGATCCACCTACAAATGTGAACTGACGTTCAAAAATAAAACATTTGAAAACGGACCATTTTCCACATTTCTGAAGCATGACGTAATGGGGGGGTGTTATCTCTTTTGTCGAAAATCAGCCGTTTTTGCTCGAACATTAAATGCCTCCAAATGGTATTTAATTAACTTCCCGGGGTGAAGAAACCCTTTTTGAGAACTCAGAGTGAGTAAATTGGCCATTTTCATGCACTTTTAACCATTCCATAAATCTTGTGTTTTGGGCCCCAAGAAGCATGAAAATCACTTTAAACATGCTAATTTTAGCTCTAACACTGATGATCCACCTACAAATGTGAACTGACGTTCAAAAATAAAACATTTGAAAACGGACCATTTTCCACATTTCTGAAGCATGACGTAATGGGGGGTGTTATCTCTTTTGTCGAAAATCAGCCGTTTTTGCTCGAACATTAAATGCCTCCAAATGGTATTTATTTCACTTACCGAGCCCCTGGAAGCATGAAAATCACTTTAAACATGCTAATTTTAGCTCTAACACTGATGATCCACCTACAAATGTGAACTGACGTTCAAAAATAAAACATTTGAAAACGGACCATTTTCCACATTTCTGAAGCATGACGTAATGGGGGGGTGTTATCTCTTTTGTCGAAAATCAGCCGTTTTTGCTCGAACATTAAATGCCTCCAAATGGTATTTATTTCACTTCCCGAGCCCCTGGAAGCATGAAAATCACTTTAAACATGCTAATTTTAGCTCTAACACTGATGATCCACCTACAAATGTGAACTGACGTTCAAAAATAAAACATTTGAAAACGGACCATTTTCCACATTTCTGAAGCATGACGTAATGGGGGGTGTTATCTCTTTTGTCGAAAATCAGCCGTTTTTGCTCTAACATTAAATGCATCCAAATGGTATTTAATTAACTTCCCGGGGTGAAGAAACCCTTTTTGAGAACTCAGAGTGAGTAAATTGGCCATTTTCATGCACTTTTAACCATTCCATAAATCTTGTGTTTTGGGCCCCTGGAAGCATGAAAATCACTTTAAACATGCTAATTTTAGCTCTAACACTGATGATCCACCTACAAATGTGAACTGACGTTCAAAAATAAAACATTTGAAAACGGACCATTTTCCACATATCTGAAGCATGACGTAATGGGGGGGTGTTATCTCTTTTGTCGAAAATCAGCCGTTTTTGCTCTAACATTAAATGCCTCCAAATGGTATTTATTTAACTTCCCGGGGTGAAGAAACCCTTTTTGAGAACTCAGAGTGAGTAAATTGGCCATTTTCATGCACTTTTAACCATTCCATAAATCTTGTGTTTTGGGCCCCTGGAAGCATGAAAATCACTTTAAACATGCTAATTTTAGCTCTAACACTGATGATCCACCTACAAATGTGAACTGACGTTCAAAAATAAAACATTTGAAAACGGACCATTTTCCACATTTCTGAAGCATGACGTAATGGGGGGGTGTTATCTCTTTTGTCGAAAATCAGCCGTTTTTGCTCGAACATTAAATGCCTCCAAATGGTATTTATTTCACTTCCTGAGCCCCTGGAAGCATGAAAATCACTTTAAACATGCTAATTTTAGCTCTAACACTGATGATCCACCTACAAATGTGAACTGACGTTCAAAAATAAAACATTTGAAAACGGACCATTTTCCACATTTCTGAAGCATGACGTAATGGGGGGGTGTTATCTCTTTTGTCGAAAATCAGCCGTTTCTGCTCTAACATTAAATGCCTCCAAATGGTATTTAATTAACTTCCCGGGGTGAAGAAACCCTTTTTGAGAACTCAGAGTGAGTAAATTGGCCATTTTCATGCACTTTTAACCATTCCATAAATCTTGTGTTTTGGGCCCCTGGAAGCATGAAAATCACTTTAAACATGCTAATTTTAGCTCTAACATTGATGATCCACCTACAAATGTGAACTGACGTTCAAAAATAAAACATTTGAAAACGGACCATTTTCCACATTTCTGAAGCATGACATAATGGGGGGGTGTTATCTCTTTTGTCGAAAATCAGCCGTTTTTGCTCGAACATTAAATGCCTCCAAATGGTATTTATTTCACTTCCCGAGCCCCTGGAAGCATGAAAATCACTTTAAACATGCTAATTTTAGCTCTAACACTGATGATCCACCTACAAATTTGAACTGACGTTCAAAAATAAAACATTTGAAAACGGACCATTTTCCACATTTCTGAAGCATGACGTAATGGGGGGGTGTTATCTCTTTTGTCGAAAATCAGCCGTTTTTGCTCGAACATTAAATGCCTCCAAATGGTATTTAATTAACTTCCCGGGGTGAAGAAACCCTTTTTGAGAACTCAGAGTGAGTAAATTGGCCATTTTCATGCACTTTTAACCATTCCATAAATCTTGTGTTTTGGGCCCCAAGAAGCATGAAAATCACTTTAAACATGCTAATTTTAGCTCTAACACTGATGATCCACCTACAAATGTGAACTGACGTTCAAAAATAAAACATTTGAAAACGGACCATTTTCCACATTTCTGAAGCATGACGTAATGGGGGGTGTTATCTCTTTTGTCGAAAATCAGCCGTTTTTGCTCGAACATTAAATGCCTCCAAATGGTATTTATTTCACTTACCGAGCCCCTGGAAGCGTGAAAATCACTTTAAACATGCTAATTTTAGCTCTAACACTGATGATCCACCTACAAATGTGAACTGACGTTCAAAAATAAAACATTTGAAAACGGACCATTTTCCACATTTCTGAAGCATGACGTAATGGGGGGGTGTTATCTCTTTTGTCGAAAATCAGCCGTTTTTGCTCGAACATTAAATGCCTCCAAATTGTATTTATTTCACTTCCCGAGCCCCTGGAAGCATGAAAATCACTTTAAACATGCTAATTTTAGCTCTAACACTGATGATCCACCTAAAAATGTGAACTGACGTTCAAAAATAAAACATTTGAAAACGGACCATTTTCCACATTTCTGAAGCATGACGTAATGGGGGGTGTTATCTCTTTTGTCGAAAATCAGCCGTTTTTGCTCTAACATTAAATGCCTCCAAATGGTATTTAATTAACTTCCCGGGGTGAAGAAACCCTTTTTGAGAACTCAGAGTGAGTAAATTGGCCATTTTCATGCACTTTTAACCATTCCATAAATCTTGTGTTTTGGGCCCCTGGAAGCATGAAAATCACTTTAAACATGCTAATTTTAGCTCTAACATTGATGATCCACCTACAAATGTGAACTGACGTTCAAAAATAAAACATTTGAAAACGGACCATTTTCCACATTTCTGAAGCATGACGTAATGGGGGGGTGTTATCTCTTTTGTCGAAAATCAGCCGTTTTTACTCGAACATTAAATGCCTCCAAATGGTATTTATTTCACTTCCCGAGCCCCTGGAAGCATGAAAATCACTTTAAACATGCTAATTTTAGCTCTAACACTGATGATCCACCTACAAATGTGAACTGACGTTCAAAAATAAAACATTTGAAAACGGACCATTTTCCACATTTCTGAAGCATGACGTAATGGGGGGGTGTTATCTCTTTTGTCGAAAATCAGCCGTTTTTGCTCGAACATTAAATGCCTCCAAATGGTATTTAATTAACTTCCCGGGGTGAAGAAACCCTTTTTGAGAACTCAGAGTGAGTAAATTGGCCATTTTCATGCACTTTTAACCATTCCATAAATCTTGTGTTTTGGGCCCCAAGAAGCATGAAAATCACTTTAAACATGCTAATTTTAGCTCTAACACTGATGATCCACCTACAAATGTGAACTGACGTTCAAAAATAAAACATTTGAAAACGGACCATTTTCCACATTTCTGAAGCATGACGTAATGGGGGGTGTTATCTCTTTTGTCGAAAATCAGCCGTTTTTGCTCGAACATTAAATGCCTCCAAATGGTATTTATTTCACTTACCGAGCCCCTGGAAGCATGAAAATCACTTTAAACATGCTAATTTTAGCTCTAACACTGATGATCCACCTACAAATGTGAACTGACGTTCAAAAATAAAACATTTGAAAACGGACCATTTTCCACATTTCTGAAGCATGACGTAATGGGGGGGTGTTATCTCTTTTGTCGAAAATCAGCCGTTTTTGCTCGAACATTAAATGCCTCCAAATGGTATTTATTTCACTTCCCGAGCCCCTGGAAGCATGAAAATCACTTTAAACATGCTAATTTTAGCTCTAACACTGATGATCCACCTACAAATGTGAACTGACGTTCAAAAATAAAACATTTGAAAACGGACCATTTTCCACATTTCTGAAGCATGACGTAATGGGGGGTGTTATCTCTTTTGTCGAAAATCAGCCGTTTTTGCTCTAACATTAAATGCATCCAAATGGTATTTAATTAACTTCCCGGGGTGAAGAAACCCTTTTTGAGAACTCAGAGTGAGTAAATTGGCCATTTTCATGCACTTTTAACCATTCCATAAATCTTGTGTTTTGGGCCCCTGGAAGCATGAAAATCACTTTAAACATGCTAATTTTAGCTCTAACACTGATGATCCACCTACAAATGTGAACTGACGTTCAAAAATAAAACATTTGAAAACGGACCATTTTCCACATATCTGAAGCATGACGTAATGGGGGGGTGTTATCTCTTTTGTCGAAAATCAGCCGTTTTTGCTCGAACATTAAATGCCTCCAAATGGTATTTATTTCACTTCCCGAGCCCCTGGAAGCATGAAAATCACTTTAAACATGCTAATTTTAGCTCTAACACTGATGATCCACCTACAAATGTGAACTGACGTTCAAAAATAAAACATTTGAAAATGGACCATTTTCCACATTTCTGAAGCATGACGTAATGGGGGGGGGTGTTATCTCTTTTGTCGAAAATCAGCCGTTTTTGCTCGAACATTAAAATCCTCCAAATGGTATTTAATTAACTTCCCGGGGTGAAGAAACCCTTTTTGAGAACTCAGAGTGAGTAAATTGGCCATTTTCATGCACTTTTAACCATTCCATAAATCTTGTGTTTTGGTCCCCTGGAAGCATGAAAATCACTTTAAACATGCTAATTTTAGCTCTAACACTGATGATCCACCTACAAATGTGAACTGACGTTCAAAAATAAAACATTTGAAAACGGACCATTTTCCACATTTCTGAAGCATGACGTAATGGGGGGGTGTTATCTCTTTTGTCGAAAATCAGCCGTTTTTGCTCGAACATTAAATGCCTCCAAATGGTATTTAATTAACTTCCCGAGCCCCTGGAAGCATGAAAATCACTTTAAACATGCTAATTTTAGCTCTAACACTGATGATCCACCTACAAATGTGAACTGACGTTCAAAAATAAAACATTTGAAAACGGACCATTTTCCACATTTCTGAAGCATGACGTAATGGGGGGGTGTTATCTCTTTTGTCGAAAATCAGCCGTTTTTGCTCGAACATTAAATGCCTCCAAATGGTATTTAATTAACTTCCCGGGGTGAAGAAACCCTTTTTGAGAACTCAGAGTGAGTAAATTGGCCATTTTCATGCACTTTTAACCATTCCATAAATCTTGTGTTTTGGGCCCCTGAAAGCATGAAAATCACTTTAAACATGCTAATTTTAGCTCTAACACTGATGATCCACCTACAAATGTGAACTGACGTTCAAAAATAAAACATTTGAAAACGGACCATTTTCCACATTTCTGAAGCATGACGTAATGGGGGGGTGTTATCTCTTTTGTGGAAAATCAGCCGTTTTTGCTCGAACATTAAATGCCTCCAAATGGTATTTAATTAACTTCCAGAGCCCCTGGAAGCATGAAAATCACTTTAAACATGCTAATTTTAGCTCTAACACTGATGATCCACCTACAAATGTGAACTGACGTTCAAAAATAAAACATTTGAAAACGGACCATTTTCCACATTTCTGAAGCATGACGTAATGGGGGGGTGTTATCTCTTTTGTGGAAAATCAGCCGTTTTTGCTCGAACATTAAATGCCTCCAAATGGTATTTATTTCACTTCCCGAGCCCCTGGAAGCATGAAAATCACTTTAAACATGCTAATTTTAGCTCTAACACTGATGATCCACCTACAAATGTGAACTGACGTTCAAAAATAAAACATTTGAAAACGGACCATTTTCCACATTTCTGAAGCATGACGTAATGGGGGGGTGTTATCTCTTTTGTCGAAAATCAGCCGTTTTTGCTCTAACATTAAATGCCTCCAAATGGTATTTAATTAACTTCCCGGGGTGAAGAAACCTTTTTTGAGAACTCAGAGTGAGTAAATTGGCCATTTTCATGCACTTTTAACCATTCCATAAATCTTGTGTTTTGGGCCCCTGGAAGCATGAAAATCACTTTAAACATGCTAATTTTAGCTCTAACACTGATGATCCACCTACAAATGTGAACTGACGTTCAAAAATAAAACATTTGAAAACGGACCATTTTCCACATTTCTGAAGCATGACGTAATGGGGGGGTGTTATCTCTTTTGTCGAAAATCAGCCATTTTTGCTCTAACATTAAATGCCTCCAAATGGTATTTAATTAACTTCCCGGGGTGAAGAAACCTTTTTTGAGAACTCAGAGTGAGTAAATTGGCCATTTTCATGCACTTTTAACCATTCCATAAATCTTTTGTTTTGGGCCCCTGGAAGCATGAAAATCACTTTAAACATGCTAATTTTAGCTCTAACACTGATGATCCACCTACAAATGTGAACTGACGTTCAAAAATAAAACATTTGAAAACGGACCATTTTCCACATTTCTGAAGCATGACGTAATGGGGGGGTGTTATCTCTTTTGTGGAAAATCAGCCGTTTTTGCTCGAACATTAAATGCCTCCAAATGGTATTTATTTCACTTCCTGAGCCCCTGGAAGCATGAAAATCACTTTAAACATGCTAATTTTAGCTCTAACACTGATGATCCACCTACAAATGTGAACTGACGTTCAAAAATAAAACATTTGAAAACGGACCATTTTCCACATTTCTGAAGCATGACGTAATGGGGGGGTGTTATCTCTTTTGTCGAAAATCAGCCGTTTTTGCTCTAACATTAAATGCCTCCAAATGGTATTTAATTAACTTCCCGGGGTGAAGAAACCCTTTTTGAGAACTCAGAGTGAGTAAATAGGCCATTTTCATGCACTTTTAACCATTCCATAAATCTTGTGTTTTGGGCCCCTGGAAGCATGAAAATCACTTTAAACATGCTAATTTTAGCTCTAACATTGATGATCCACCTACAAATGTGAACTGACGTTCAAAAATAAAACATTTGAAAACGGACCATTTTCCACATTTCTGAAGCATGACGTAATGGGGGGGTGTTATCTCTTTTGTCGAAAATCAGCCGTTTTTGCTCGAACATTAAATGCCTCCAAATGGTATTTAATTAACTTCCCGGGGTGAAGAAACCCTTTTTGAGAACTCAGAGTGAGTAAATTGGCCATTTTCATGCACTTTTAACCATTCCATAAATCTTGTGTTTTGGGCCCCAAGAAGCATGAAAATCACTTTAAACATGCTAATTTTAGCTCTAACACTGATGATCCACCTACAAATGTGAACTGACGTTCAAAAATAAAACATTTGAAAACGGACCATTTTCCACATTTCTGAAGCATGACGTAATGGGGGGTGTTATCTCTTTTGTCGAAAATCAGCCGTTTTTGCTCGAACATTAAATGCCTCCAAATGGTATTTATTTCACTTACCGAGCCCCTGGAAGCGTGAAAATCACTTTAAACATGCTAATTTTAGCTCTAACACTGATGATCCACCTACAAATGTGAACTGACGTTCAAAAATAAAACATTTGAAAACGGACCATTTTCCACATTTCTGAAGCATGACGTAATGGGGGGGTGTTATCTCTTTTGTCGAAAATCAGCCGTTTTTGCTCGAACATTAAATGCCTCCAAATTGTATTTATTTCACTTCCCGAGCCCCTGGAAGCATGAAAATCACTTTAAACATGCTAATTTTAGCTCTAACACTGATGATCCACCTAAAAATGTGAACTGACGTTCAAAAATAAAACATTTGAAAACGGACCATTTTCCACATTTCTGAAGCATGACGTAATGGGGGGTGTTATCTCTTTTGTCGAAAATCAGCCGTTTTTGCTCTAACATTAAATGCCTCCAAATGGTATTTAATTAACTTCCCGGGGTGAAGAAACCCTTTTTGAGAACTCAGAGTGAGTAAATTGGCCATTTTCATGCACTTTTAACCATTCCATAAATCTTGTGTTTTGGGCCCCTGGAAGCATGAAAATCACTTTAAACATGCTAATTTTAGCTCTAACATTGATGATCCACCTACAAATGTGAACTGACGTTCAAAAATAAAACATTTGAAAACGGACCATTTTCCACATTTCTGAAGCATGACGTAATGGGGGGGTGTTATCTCTTTTGTCGAAAATCAGCCGTTTTTACTCGAACATTAAATGCCTCCAAATGGTATTTATTTCACTTCCCGAGCCCCTGGAAGCATGAAAATCACTTTAAACATGCTAATTTTAGCTCTAACACTGATGATCCACCTACAAATGTGAACTGACGTTCAAAAATAAAACATTTGAAAACGGACCATTTTCCACATTTCTGAAGCATGACGTAATGGGGGGGTGTTATCTCTTTTGTCGAAAATCAGCCGTTTTTGCTCGAACATTAAATGCCTCCAAATGGTATTTAATTAACTTCCCGGGGTGAAGAAACCCTTTTTGAGAACTCAGAGTGAGTAAATTGGCCATTTTCATGCACTTTTAACCATTCCATAAATCTTGTGTTTTGGGCCCCAAGAAGCATGAAAATCACTTTAAACATGCTAATTTTAGCTCTAACACTGATGATCCACCTACAAATGTGAACTGACGTTCAAAAATAAAACATTTGAAAACGGACCATTTTCCACATTTCTGAAGCATGACGTAATGGGGGGTGTTATCTCTTTTGTCGAAAATCAGCCGTTTTTGCTCGAACATTAAATGCCTCCAAATGGTATTTATTTCACTTACCGAGCCCCTGGAAGCATGAAAATCACTTTAAACATGCTAATTTTAGCTCTAACACTGATGATCCACCTACAAATGTGAACTGACGTTCAAAAATAAAACATTTGAAAACGGACCATTTTCCACATTTCTGAAGCATGACGTAATGGGGGGGTGTTATCTCTTTTGTCGAAAATCAGCCGTTTTTGCTCGAACATTAAATGCCTCCAAATGGTATTTATTTCACTTCCCGAGCCCCTGGAAGCATGAAAATCACTTTAAACATGCTAATTTTAGCTCTAACACTGATGATCCACCTACAAATGTGAACTGACGTTCAAAAATAAAACATTTGAAAACGGACCATTTTCCACATTTCTGAAGCATGACGTAATGGGGGGTGTTATCTCTTTTGTCGAAAATCAGCCGTTTTTGCTCTAACATTAAATGCATCCAAATGGTATTTAATTAACTTCCCGGGGTGAAGAAACCCTTTTTGAGAACTCAGAGTGAGTAAATTGGCCATTTTCATGCACTTTTAACCATTCCATAAATCTTGTGTTTTGGGCCCCTGGAAGCATGAAAATCACTTTAAACATGCTAATTTTAGCTCTAACACTGATGATCCACCTACAAATGTGAACTGACGTTCAAAAATAAAACATTTGAAAACGGACCATTTTCCACATATCTGAAGCATGACGTAATGGGGGGGTGTTATCTCTTTTGTCGAAAATCAGCCGTTTTTGCTCTAACATTAAATGCCTCCAAATGGTATTTATTTAACTTCCCGGGGTGAAGAAACCCTTTTTGAGAACTCAGAGTGAGTAAATTGGCCATTTTCATGCACTTTTAACCATTCCATAAATCTTGTGTTTTGGGCCCCTGGAAGCATGAAAATCACTTTAAACATGCTAATTTTAGCTCTAACACTGATGATCCACCTACAAATGTGAACTGACGTTCAAAAATAAAACATTTGAAAACGGACCATTTTCCACATTTCTGAAGCATGACGTAATGGGGGGGTGTTATCTCTTTTGTCGAAAATCAGCCGTTTTTGCTCGAACATTAAATGCCTCCAAATGGTATTTATTTCACTTCCTGAGCCCCTGGAAGCATGAAAATCACTTTAAACATGCTAATTTTAGCTCTAACACTGATGATCCACCTACAAATGTGAACTGACGTTCAAAAATAAAACATTTGAAAACGGACCATTTTCCACATTTCTGAAGCATGACGTAATGGGGGGGTGTTATCTCTTTTGTCGAAAATCAGCCGTTTCTGCTCTAACATTAAATGCCTCCAAATGGTATTTAATTAACTTCCCGGGGTGAAGAAACCCTTTTTGAGAACTCAGAGTGAGTAAATTGGCCATTTTCATGCACTTTTAACCATTCCATAAATCTTGTGTTTTGGGCCCCTGGAAGCATGAAAATCACTTTAAACATGCTAATTTTAGCTCTAACATTGATGATCCACCTACAAATGTGAACTGACGTTCAAAAATAAAACATTTGAAAACGGACCATTTTCCACATTTCTGAAGCATGACATAATGGGGGGGTGTTATCTCTTTTGTCGAAAATCAGCCGTTTTTGCTCGAACATTAAATGCCTCCAAATGGTATTTATTTCACTTCCCGAGCCCCTGGAAGCATGAAAATCACTTTAAACATGCTAATTTTAGCTCTAACACTGATGATCCACCTACAAATTTGAACTGACGTTCAAAAATAAAACATTTGAAAACGGACCATTTTCCACATTTCTGAAGCATGACGTAATGGGGGGGTGTTATCTCTTTTGTCGAAAATCAGCCGTTTTTGCTCGAACATTAAATGCCTCCAAATGGTATTTAATTAACTTCCCGGGGTGAAGAAACCCTTTTTGAGAACTCAGAGTGAGTAAATTGGCCATTTTCATGCACTTTTAACCATTCCATAAATCTTGTGTTTTGGGCCCCAAGAAGCATGAAAATCACTTTAAACGTGCTAATTTTAGCTCTAACACTGATGATCCACCTACAAATGTGAACTGACGTTCAAAAATAAAACATTTGAAAACGGACCATTTTCCACATTTCTGAAGCATGACGTAATGGGGGGTGTTATCTCTTTTGTCGAAAATCAGCCGTTTTTGCTCGAACATTAAATGCCTCCAAATGGTATTTATTTCACTTACCGAGCCCCTGGAAGCATGAAAATCACTTTAAACATGCTAATTTTAGCTCTAACACTGATGATCCACCTACAAATGTGAACTGACGTTCAAAAATAAAACATTTGAAAACGGACCATTTTCCACATTTCTGAAGCATGACGTAATGGGGGGGTGTTATCTCTTTTGTCGAAAATCAGCCGTTTTTGCTCGAACATTAAATGCCTCCAAATGGTATTTATTTCACTTCCCGAGCCCCTGGAAGCATGAAAATCACTTTAAACATGCTAATTTTAGCTCTAACACTGATGATCCACCTACAAATGTGAACTGACGTTCAAAAATAAAACATTTGAAAACTGACCATTTTCCACATTTCTGAAGCATGACGTAATGGGGGGTGTTATCTCTTTTGTCGAAAATCAGCCGTTTTTGCTCTAACATTAAATGCCTCCAAATGGTATTTAATTAACTTCCCGGGGTGAAGAAACCCTTTTTGAGAACTCAGAGTGAGTAAATTGGCCATTTTCATGCACTTTTAACCATTCCATAAATCTTGTGTTTTGGGCCCCTGGAAGCATGAAAATCACTTTAAACATGCTAATTTTAGCTCTAACATTGATGATCCACCTACAAATGTGAACTGACGTTCAAAAATAAAACATTTGAAAACGGACCATTTTCCACATTTCTGAAGCATGACGTAATGGGGGGGTGTTATCTCTTTTGTCGAAAATCAGCCGTTTTTGCTCGAACATTAAATGCCTCCAAATGGTATTTATTTCACTTCCCGAGCCCCTGGAAGCATGAAAATCACTTTAAACATGCTAATTTTAGCTCTAACACTGATGATCCACCTACAAATGTGAACTGACGTTCAAAAATAAAACATTTGAAAACGGACCATTTTCCACATTTCTGAAGCATGACGTAATGGGGGGGTGTTATCTCTTTTGTCGAAAATCAGCCGTTTTTGCTCGAACATTAAATGCCTCCAAATGGTATTTAATTAACTTCCCGGGGTGAAGAAACCCTTTTTGAGAACTCAGAGTGAGTAAATTGGCCATTTTCATGCACTTTTAACCATTCCATAAATCTTGTGTTTTGGGCCCCAAGAAGCATGAAAATCACTTTAAACATGCTAATTTTAGCTCTAACACTGATGATCCACCTACAAATGTGAACTGACGTTCAAAAATAAAACATTTGAAAACGGACCATTTTCCACATTTCTGAAGCATGACGTAATGGGGGGTGTTATCTCTTTTGTCGAAAATCAGCCGTTTTTGCTCGAACATTAAATGCCTCCAAATGGTATTTATTTCACTTACCGAGCCCCTGGAAGCATGAAAATCACTTTAAACATGCTAATTTTAGCTCTAACACTGATGATCCACCTACAAATGTGAACTGACGTTCAAAAATAAAACATTTGAAAACGGACCATTTTCCACATTTCTGAAGCATGACGTAATGGGGGGGTGTTATCTCTTTTGTCGAAAATCAGCCGTTTTTGCTCGAACATTAAATGCCTCCAAATGGTATTTATTTCACTTCCCGAGCCCCTGGAAGCATGAAAATCACTTTAAACATGCTAATTTTAGCTCTAACACTGATGATCCACCTACAAATGTGAACTGACGTTCAAAAATAAAACATTTGAAAACGGACCATTTTCCACATTTCTGAAGCATGACGTAATGGGGGGTGTTATCTCTTTTGTCGAAAATCAGCCGTTTTTGCTCTAACATTAAATGCCTCCAAATGGTATTTAATTAACTTCCCGGGGTGAAGAAACCCTTTTTGAGAACTCAGAGTGAGTAAATTGGCCATTTTCATGCACTTTTAACCATTCCATAAATCTTGTGTTTTGGGCCCCTGGAAGCATGAAAATCACTTTAAACATGCTAATTTTAGCTCTAACACTGATGATCCACCTACAAATGTGAACTGACGTTCAAAAATAAAACATTTGAAAACGGACCATTTTCCACATATCTGAAGCATGACGTAATGGGGGGGTGTTATCTCTTTTGTCGAAAATCAGCCGTTTTTGCTCTAACATTAAATGCCTCCAAATGGTATTTAATTAACTTCCCGGGGTGAAGAAACCCTTTTTGAGAACTCAGAGTGAGTAAATTGGCCATTTTCATGCACTTTTAACCATTCCATAAATCTTGTGTTTTGGGCCCCTGGAAGCATGAAAATCACTTTAAACATGCTAATTTTAGCTCTAACACTGATGATCCACCTACAAATGTGAACTGACGTTCAAAAATAAAACATTTGAAAACGGACCATTTTCCACATTTCTGAAGCATGACGTAATGGGGGGGTGTTATCTCTTTTGTCGAAAATCAGCCGTTTTTGCTCGAACATTAAATGCCTCCAAATGGTATTTAATTAACTTCCCGAGCCCCTGGAAGCATGAAAATCACTTTAAACATGCTAATTTTAGCTCTAACACTGATGATCCACCTACAAATGTGAACTGACGTTCAAAAATAAAACATTTGAAAACGGACCATTTTCCACATTTCTGAAGCATGACGTAATGGGGGGGTGTTATCTCTTTTGTCGAAAATCAGCCATTTTTGCTCTAACATTAAATGCCTCCAAATGGTATTTAATTAACTTCCCGGGGTGAAGAAACCCTTTTTGAGAACTCAGAGTGAGTAAATTGGCCATTTTCATGCACTTTTAACCATTCCATAAATCTTGTGTTTTGGGCCCCTGGAAGCATGAAAATCACTTTAAACATGCTAATTTTAGCTCTAACACTGATGATCCACCTACAAATGTGAACTGACGTTCAAAAATAAAACATTTGAAAACGGACCATTTTCCACATTTCTGAAGCATGACGTAATGGGGGGGTGTTATCTCTTTTGTCGAAAATCAGCCGTTTTTGCTCGAACATTAAATGCCTCCAAATGGTATTTAATTAACTTCCCGAGCCCCTGGAAGCATGAAAATCACTTTAAACATGCTAATTTTAGCTCTAACACTGATGATCCACCTACAAATGTGAACTGACGTTCAAAAATAAAACATTTGAAAACGGACCATTTTCCACATTTCTGAAGCATGACGTAATGGGGGGGTGTTATCTCTTTTGTGGAAAATCAGCCGTTTTTGCTCGAACATTAAATGCCTCCAAATGGTATTTAATTAACTTCCCGGGGTGAAGAAACCCTTTTTGAGAACTCAGAGTGAGAAAATTGGCCATTTTCATGCACTTTTAACCATTCCATAAATCTTGTGTTTTGGGCCCCTGGAAGCATGAAAATCACTTTAAACATGCTAATTTTAGCTCTAACACTGATGATCCACCTACAAATGTGAACTGACGTTCAAAAATAAAACATTTGAAAACGGACCATTTTCCACATTTCTGAAGCATGACGTAATGGGGGGGTGTTATCTCTTTTGTCGAAAATCAGCCGTTTTTGCTCTAACATTAAATGCCTCCAAATGGTATTTAATTAACTTCCCGGGGTGAAGAAACCCTTTTTGAGAACTCAGAGTGAGTAAATTGGCCATTTTCATGCACTTTTAACCATTCCATAAATCTTGTGTTTTGGGCCCCTGGAAGCATGAAAATCACTTTAAACATGCTAATTTCAGCTCTAACACTGATGATCCACCTACAAATGTGAACTGACGTTCAAAAATAAAACATTTGAAAACGGACCATTTTCCACATTTCTGAAGCATGACGTAATGGGGGGGTGTTATCTCTTTTGTCGAAAATCAGCCGTTTTTGCTCGAACATTAAATGCCTCCAAATGGTATTTAATTAACTTCCCGAGCCCCTGGAAGCATGAAAATCACTTTAAACATGCTAATTTTAGCTCTAACACTGATGATCCACCTACAAATGTGAACTGACGTTCAAAAATAAAACATTTGAAAACGGACCATTTTCCACATTTCTGAAGCATGACGTAATGGGGGGGTGTTATCTCTTTTGTCGAAAATCTGCCGTTTTTGCTCTAACATTAAATGCCTCCAAAGGGTATTTAATTAACTTCCCGGGGTGAAGAAACCCTTTTTGAGAACTCAGAGTGAGTAAATTGGCCATTTTCATGCACTTTTAACCATTCCATAAATCTTGTGTTTTGGGCCCCTGGAAGCATGAAAATCACTTTAAACATGCTAATTTTAGCTCTAACACTGATGATCCACCTACAAATGTGAACTGACGTTCAAAAATAAAACATTTGAAAACGGACCATTTTCCACATTTCTGAAGCATGACGTAATGGGGGGGTGTTATCTCTTTTGTCGAAAATCAGCCGTTTTTGCTCGAACATTAAATGCCTCCAAATGGTATTTAATTAACTTCCCGAGCCCCTGGAAGCATGAAAATCACTTTAAACATGCTAATTTTAGCTCTAACACTGATGATCCACCTACAAATGTGAACTGACGTTCAAAAATAAAACATTTGAAAACGGACCATTTTCCACATTTCTGAAGCATGACGTAATGGGGGGGTGTTATCTCTTTTGTGGAAAATCAGCCGTTTTTGCTCGAACATTAAATGCCTCCAAATGGTATTTAATTAACTTCCCGGGGTGAAGAAACCCTTTTTGAGAACTCAGAGTGAGAAAATTGGCCATTTTCATGCACTTTTAACCATTCCATAAATCTTGTGTTTTGGGCCCCTGGAAGCATGAAAATCACTTTAAACATGCTAATTTTAGCTCTAACACTGATGATCGACCTACAAATGTGAACTGACGTTCAAAAATAAAACATTTGAAAACGGACCATTTTCCACATTTCTGAAGCATGACGTAATGGGGGGGTGTTATCTCTTTTGTCGAAAATCAGCCGTTTTTGCTCGAACATTAAATGCCTCCAAATGGTATTTAATTAACTTCCCGAGCCCCTGGAAGCATGAAAATCACTTTAAACATGCTAATTTTAGCTCTAACACTGATGATCCACCTACAAATGTGAACTGACGTTCAAAAATAAAACATTTGAAAACGGACCATTTTCCACATTTCTGAAGCATGACGTAATGGGGGGGTGTTATCTCTTTTGTGGAAAATCAGCCGTTTTTGCTCGAACATTAAATGCCTCCAAATGGTATTTAATTAACTTCCCGAGCCCCTGGAAGCATGAAAATCACTTTAAACATGCTAATTTTAGCTCTAACACTGATGATCCACCTACAAATGTGAACTGACGTTCAAAAATAAAACATTTGAAAACGGACCATTTTCCACATTTCTGAAGCATGACGTAATGAAGGGGTGTTATCTCTTTTGTCGAAAATCAGCCGTTTTTGCTCGAACATTAAATGCCTCCAAATGGTATTTAATTAACTTCCCGAGCCCCTGGAAGCATGAAAATCACTTTAAACATGCTAATTTTAGCTCTAACACTGATGATCCACCTACAAATGTGAACTGACGTTCAAAAATAAAACATTTGAAAACGGACCATTTTCCACATTTCTGAAGCATGACGTAATGGGGGGGTGTTATCTCTTTTGTCGAAAATCAGCCGTTTTTGCTCGAACATTAAATGCCTCCAAATGGTATTTAATTAACTTCCCGGGGTGAAGAAACCCTTTTTGAGAACTCAGAGTGAGTAAATTGGCCATTTTCATGCACTTTTAACCATTCCATAAATCTTGTGTTTTGGGCCCCTGGAAGCATGAAAATCACTTTAAACATGCTAATTTTAGCTCTAACACTGATGATCCACCTACAAATGTGAACTGACGTTCAAAAATAAAACATTTGAAAACGGACCATTTTCCACATTTCTGAAGCATGACGTAATGGGGGGGTGTTATCTCTTTTGTGGAAAATCAGCCGTTTTTGCTCGAACATTAAATGCCTCCAAATGGTATTTAATTAACTTCCAGAGCCCCTGGAAGCATGAAAATCACTTTAAACATGCTAATTTTAGCTCTAACACTGATGATCCACCTACAAATGTGAACTGACGTTCAAAAATAAAACATTTGAAAACGGACCATTTTCCACATTTCTGAAGCATGACGTAATGGGGGGGTGTTATCTCTTTTGTGAAAAATCAGCCGTTTTTGCTCGAACATTAAATGCCTCCAAATGGTATTTATTTCACTTCCCGAGCCCCTGGAAGCATGAAAATCACTTTAAACATGCTAATTTTAGCTCTAACACTGATGATCCACCTACAAATGTGAACTGACGTTCAAAAATAAAACATTTGAAAACGGACCATTTTCCACATTTCTGAAGCATGACGTAATGGGGGGGTGTTATCTCTTTTGTCGAAAATCAGCCGTTTTTGCTCTAACATTAAATGCCTCCAAATGGTATTTAATTAACTTCCCGGGGTGAAGAAACCCTTTTTGAGAACTCAGAGTGAGTAAATTGGCCATTTTCATGCACTTTCAACCATTCCATAAATCTTGTGTTTTGGGCCCCTGGAAGCATGAAAATCACTTTAAACATGCTAATTTTAGCTCTAACACTGATGATCCACCTACAAATGTGAACTGACGTTCAAAAATAAAACATTTGAAAACGGACCATTTTCCACATTTCTGAAGCATGACGTAATGGGGGGGTGTTATCTCTTTTGTCGAAAATCAGCCGTTTTTGCTCGAACATTAAATGCCTCCAAATGGTATTTAATTAACTTCCCGGGGTGAAGAAACCCTTTTTGAGAACTCAGAGTGAGTAAATTGGCCATTTTCATGCACTTTTAACCATTCCATAAATCTTGTGTTTTGGGCCCCAAGAAGCATGAAAATCACTTTAAACATGCTAATTTTAGCTCTAACACTGATGATCCACCTACAAATGTGAACTGACGTTCAAAAATAAAACATTTGAAAACGGACCATTTTCCACATTTCTGAAGCATGACGTAATGGGGGGTGTTATCTCTTTTGTCGAAAATCAGCCGTTTTTGCTCGAACATTAAATGCCTCCAAATGGTATTTATTTCACTTACCGAGCCCCTGGAAGCATGAAAATCACTTTAAACATGCTAATTTTAGCTCTAACACTGATGATCCACCTACAAATGTGAACTGACGTTCAAAAATAAAACATTTGAAAACGGACCATTTTCCACATTTCTGAAGCATGACGTAATGGGGGGTGTTATCTCTTTTGTCGAAAATCAGCCGTTTTTGCTCGAACATTAAATGCCTCCAAATGGTATTTATTTCACTTCCCGAGCCCCTGGAAGCATGAAAATCACTTTAAACATGCTAATTTTAGCTCTAACACTGATGATCCACCTACAAATGTGAACTGACGTTCAAAAATAAAACATTTGAAAACGGACCATTTTCCACATTTCTGAAGCATGACGTAATGGGGGGTGTTATCTCTTTTGTCGAAAATCAGCCGTTTTTGCTCTAACATTAAATGCCTCCAAATGGTATTTAATTAACTTCCCGGGGTGAAGAAACCCTTTTTGAGAACTCAGAGTGAGTAAATTGGCCATTTTCATGCACTTTTAACCATTCCATAAATCTTGTGTTTTGGGCCCCTGGAAGCATGAAAATCACTTTAAACATGCTAATTTTAGCTCTAACACTGATGATCCACCTACAAATGTGAACTGACGTTCAAAAATAAAACATTTGAAAACGGACCATTTTCCACATATCTGAAGCATGACGTAATGGGGGGGTGTTATCTCTTTTGTCGAAAATCAGCCGTTTTTGCTCTAACATTAAATGCCTCCAAATGGTATTTAATTAACTTCCCGGGGTGAAGAAACCCTTTTTGAGAACTCAGAGTGAGTAAATTGGCCATTTTCATGCACTTTTAACCATTCCATAAATCTTGTGTTTTGGGCCCCTGGAAGCATGAAAATCACTTTAAACATGCTAATTTTAGCTCTAACACTGATGATCCACCTACAAATGTGAACTGACGTTCAAAAATAAAACATTTGAAAACGGACCATTTTCCACATTTCTGAAGCATGACGTAATGGGGGGGTGTTATCTCTTTTGTCGAAAATCAGCCGTTTTTGCTTGAACATTAAATGCCTCCAAATGGTATTTAATTAACTTCCCGAGCCCCTGGAAGCATGAAAATCACTTTAAACATGCTAATTTTAGCTCTAACACTGATGATCCACCTACAAATGTGAACTGACGTTCAAAAATAAAACATTTGAAAACGGACCATTTTCCACATTTCTGAAGCATGACGTAATGGGGGGGTGTTATCTCTTTTGTCGAAAATCTGCCGTTTTTGCTCTAACATTAAATGCCTCCAAAGGGTATTTAATTAACTTCCCGGGGTGAAGAAACCCTTTTTGAGAACTCAGAGTGAGTAAATTGGCCATTTTCATGCACTTTTAACCATTCCATAAATCTTGTGTTTTGGGCCCCTGGAAGCATGAAAATCACTTTAAACATGCTAATTTTAGCTCTAACACTGATGATCCACCTACAAATGTGAACTGACGTTCAAAAATAAAACATTTGAAAACGGACCATTTTCCACATATCTGAAGCATGACGTAATGGGGGGGTGTTATCTCTTTTGTCGAAAATCAGCCGTTTTTGCTCTAACATTAAATGCCTCCAAATGGTATTTAATTAACTTCCCGGGGTGAAGAAACCCTTTTTGAGAACTCAGAGTGAGTAAATTGGCCATTTTCATGCACTTTTAACCATTCCATAAATCTTGTGTTTTGGGCCCCTGGAAGCATGAAAATCACTTTAAACATGCTAATTTTAGCTCTAACACTGATGATCCACCTACAAATGTGAACTGACGTTCAAAAATAAAACATTTGAAAACGGACCATTTTCCACATTTCTGAAGCATGACGTAATGGGGGGGTGTTATCTCTTTTGTCGAAAATCAGCCGTTTTTGCTTTAACATTAAATGCCTCCAAATGGTATTTAATTAACTTCCCGAGCCCCTGGAAGCATGAAAATCACTTTAAACATGCTAATTTTAGCTCTAACACTGATGATCCACCTACAAATGTGAACTGACGTTCAAAAATAAAACATTTGAAAACGGACCATTTTCCACATTTCTGAAGCATGACGTAATGGGGGGGTGTTATCTCTTTTGTCGAAAATCTGCCGTTTTTGCTCTAACATTAAATGCCTCCAAAGGGTATTTAATTAACTTCCCGGGGTGAAGAAACCCTTTTTGAGAACTCAGAGTGAGTAAATTGGCCATTTTCATGCACTTTTAACCATTCCATAAATCTTGTGTTTTGGGCCCCTGGAAGCATGAAAATCACTTTAAACATGCTAATTTTAGCTCTAACACTGATGATCCACCTACAAATGTGAACTGACGTTCAAAAATAAAACATTTGAAAACGGACCATTTTCCACATTTCTGAAGCATGACGTAATGGGGGGGTGTTATCTCTTTTGTGGAAAATCAGCCGTTTTTGCTCGAACATTAAATGCCTCCAAATGGTATTTAATTAACTTCCCGGGGTGAAGAAACCCTTTTTGAGAACTCAGAGTGAGAAAATTGGCCATTTTCATGCACTTTTAACCATTCCATAAATCTTGTGTTTTGGGCCCCTGGAAGCATGAAAATCACTTTAAACATGCTAATTTTAGCTCTAACACTGATGATCCACCTACAAATGTGAACTGACGTTCAAAAATAAAACATTTGAAAACAGACCATTTTCCACATTTCTGAAGCATGACGTAATGGGGGGGTGTTATCTCTTTTGTCGAAAATCAGCCGTTTTTGCTCGAACATTAAATGCCTCCAAATGGTATTTAATTAACTTCCCGAGCCCCTGGAAGCATGAAAATCACTTTAAACATGCTAATTTTAGCTCTAACACTGATGATCCACCTACAAATGTGAACTGACGTTCAAAAATAAAACATTTGAAAACGGACCATTTTCCACATTTCTGAAGCATGACGTAATGGGGGGGTGTTATCTCTTTTGTGGAAAATCAGCCGTTTTTGCTCGAACATTAAATGCCTCCAAATGGTATTTAATTAACTTCCCGAGCCCCTGGAAGCATGAAAATCACTTTAAACATGCTAATTTTAGCTCTAACACTGATGATCCACCTACAAATGTGAACTGACGTTCAAAAATAAAACATTTGAAAACGGACCATTTTCCACATTTCTGAAGCATGACGTAATGGGGGGTGTTATCTCTTTTGTCGAAAATCAGCCGTTTTTGCTCGAACATTAAATGCCTCCAAATGGTATTTAATTAACTTCCCGAGCCCCTGGAAGCATGAAAATCACTTTAAACATGCTAATTTTAGCTCTAACACTGATGATCCACCTACAAATGTGAACTGACGTTCAAAAATAAAACATTTGAAAACGGACCATTTTCCACATTTCTGAAGCATGACGTAATGGGGGGGTGTTATCTCTTTTGTCGAAAATCAGCCGTTTTTGCTCGAACATTAAATGCCTCCAAATGGTATTTAATTAACTTCCCGGGGTGAAGAAACCCTTTTTGAGAACTCAGAGTGAGTAAATTGGCCATTTTCATGCACTTTTAACCATTCCATAAATCTTGTGTTTTGGGCCCCTGGAAGCATGAAAATCACTTTAAACATGCTAATTTTAGCTCTAACACTGATGATCCACCTACAAATGTGAACTGACGTTCAAAAATAAAACATTTGAAAACGGACCATTTTCCACATTTCTGAAGCATGACGTAATGGGGGGGTGTTATCTCTTTTGTGGAAAATCAGCCGTTTTTGCTCGAACATTAAATGCCTCCAAATGGTATTTAATTAACTTCCAGAGCCCCTGGAAGCATGAAAATCACTTTAAACATGCTAATTTTAGCTCTAACACTGATGATCCACCTACAAATGTGAACTGACGTTCAAAAATAAAACATTTGAAAACGGACCATTTTCCACATTTCTGAAGCATGACGTAATGGGGGGGTGTTATCTCTTTTGTGGAAAATCAGCCGTTTTTGCTCGAACATTAAATGCCTCCAAATGGTATTTATTTCACTTCCCGAGCCCCTGGAAGCATGAAAATCACTTTAAACATGCTAATTTTAGCTCTAACACTGATGATCCACCTACAAATGTGAACTGACGTTCAAAAATAAAACATTTGAAAACGGACCATTTTCCACATTTCTGAAGCATGACGTAATGGGGGGGTGTTATCTCTTTTGTCGAAAATCAGCCGTTTTTGCTCGAACATTAAATGCCTCCAAATGGTATTTATTTCACTTCCCGAGCCCCTGGAAGCATGAAAATCACTTTAAACATGCTAATTTTAGCTCTAACACTGATGATCCACCTACAAATGTGAACTGACGTTCAAAAATAAAACATTTGAAAACGGACCATTTTCCACATTTCTGAAGCATGACGTAATGGGGGGTGTTATCTCTTTTGTCGAAAATCAGCCGTTTTTGCTCTAACATTAAATGCCTCCAAATGGTATTTAATTAACTTCCCGGGGTGAAGAAACCCTTTTTGAGAACTCAGAGTGAGTAATTTGGCCATTTTCATGCACTTTTAACCATTCCATAAATCTTGTGTTTTGGGCCCCTGGAAGCATGAAAATCACTTTAAACATGCTAATTTTAGCTCTAACACTGATGATCCACCTACAAATGTGAACTGACGTTCAAAAATAAAACATTTGAAAACGGACCATTTTCCACATATCTGAAGCATGACGTAATGGGGGGTGTTATCTCTTTTGTCGAAAATCAGCCGTTTTTGCTCTAACATTAAATGCCTCCAAATGGTATTTAATTAACTTCCCGGGGTGAAGAAACCCTTTTTGAGAACTCAGAGTGAGTAAATTGGCCATTTTCATGCACTTTTAACCATTCCATAAATCTTGTGTTTTGGGCCCCTGGAAGCATGAAAATCACTTTAAACATGCTAATTTTAGCTCTAACACTGATGATCCACCTACAAATGTGAACTGACGTTCAAAAATAAAACATTTGAAAACGGACTATTTTCCACATTTCTGAAGCATGACGTAATGGGGGGGGTGTTATCTCTTTTGTCGAAAATCAGCCGTTTTTGCTCGAACATTAAATGCCTCCAAATGGTATTTAATTAACTTCCCGAGCCCCTGGAAGCATGAAAATCACTTTAAACATGCTAATTTTAGCTCTAACACTGATGATCCACCTACAAATGTGAACTGACGTTCAAAAATAAAACATTTGAAAACGGACCATTTTCCACATTTCTGAAGCATGACGTAATGGGGGGGTGTTATCTCTTTTGTCGAAAATCTGCCGTTTTTGCTCTAACATTAAATGCCTCCAAAGGGTATTTAATTAACTTCCCGGGGTGAAGAAACCCTTTTTGAGAACTCAGAGTGAGTAAATTGGCCATTTTCATGCACTTTTAACCATTCCATAAATCTTGTGTTTTAGGCCCCTGGAAGCATGAAAATCACTTTAAACATGCTAATTTTAGCTCTAACACTGATGATCCACCTACAAATGTGAACTGACGTTCAAAAATAAAACATTTGAAAACGGACCATTTTCCACATTTCTGAAGCATGACGTAATGGGGGGGTGTTATCTCTTTTGTCGAAAATCAGCCGTTTTTGCTCGAACATTAAATGCCTCCAAATGGTATTTAATTAACTTCCCGAGCCCCTGGAAGCATGAAAATCACTTTAAACATGCTAATTTTAGCTCTAACACTGATGATCCACCTACAAATGTGAACTGACGTTCAAAAATAAAACATTTGAAAACGGACCATTTTCCACATTTCTGAAGCATGACGTAATGGGGGGGTGTTATCTCTTTTGTGGAAAATCAGCCGTTTTTGCTCGAACATTAAATGCCTCCAAATGGTATTTAATTAACTTCCCGGGGTGAAGAAACCCTTTTTGAGAACTCAGAGTGAGAAAATTGGCCATTTTCATGCACTTTTAACCATTCCATAAATCTTGTGTTTTGGGCCCCTGGAAGCATGAAAATCACTTTAAACATGCTAATTTTAGCTCTAACACTGATGATCCACCTACAAATGTGAACTGACGTTCAAAAATAAAACATTTGAAAACGGACCATTTTCCACATTTCTGAAGCATGACGTAATGGGGGGGTGTTATCTCTTTTGTCGAAAATCAGCCGTTTTTGCTCGAACATTAAATGCCTCCAAATGGTATTTAATTAACTTCCCGAGCCCCTGGAAGCATGAAAATCACTTTAAACATGCTAATTTTAGCTCTAACACTGATGATCCACCTACAAATGTGAACTGACGTTCAAAAATAAAACATTTGAAAACGGACCATTTTCCACATTTCTGAAGCATGACGTAATGGGGGGGGGTGTTATCTCTTTTGTGGAAAATCAGCCGTTTTTGCTCGAACATTAAATGCCTCCAAATGGTATTTAATTAACTTCCCGAGCCCCTGGAAGCATGAAAATCACTTTAAACATGCTAATTTTAGCTCTAACACTGATGATCCACCTACAAATGTGAACTGACGTTCAAAAATAAAACATTTGAAAACGGACCATTTTCCACATTTCTGAAGCATGACGTAATGGGGGGGTGTTATCTCTTTTGTCGAAAATCAGCCGTTTTTGCTCGAACATTAAATGCCTCCAAATGGTATTTAATTAACTTCCCGGGGTGAAGAAACCCTTTTTGAGAACTCAGAGTGAGTAAATTGGCCATTTTCATGCACTTTTAACCATTCCATAAATCTTGTGTTTTGGGCCCCTGGAAGCATGAAAATCACTTTAAACATGCTAATTTTAGCTCTAACACTGATGATCCACCTACAAATGTGAACTGACGTTCAAAAATAAAACATTTGAAAACGGATCATTTTCCACATTTCTGAAGCATGACGTAATGGGGGGGTGTTATCTCTTTTGTGGAAAATCAGCCGTTTTTGCTCGAACATTAAATGCCTCCAAATGGTATTTAATTAACTTCCAGAGCCCCTGGAAGCATGAAAATCACTTTAAACATGCTAATTTTAGCTCTAACACTGATGATCCACCTACAAATGTGAACTGACGTTCAAAAATAAAACATTTGAAAACGGACCATTTTCCACATTTCTGAAGCATGACGTAATGGGGGGGTGTTATCTCTTTTGTGGAAAATCAGCCGTTTTTGCTCGAACATTAAATGCCTCCAAATGGTATTTATTTCACTTCCCGAGCCCCTGGAAGCATGAAAATCACTTTAAACATGCTAATTTTAGCTCTAACACTGATGATCCACCTACAAATGTGAACTGACGTTCAAAAATAAAACATTTGAAAACGGACCATTTTCCACATTTCTGAAGCATGACGTAATGGGGGGGTGTTATCTCTTTTGTCGAAAATCAGCCGTTTTTGCTCTAACATTAAATGCCTCCAAATGGTATTTAATTAACTTCCCGGGGTGAAGAAACCCTTTTTGAGAACTCAGAGTGAGTAAATTGGCCATTTTCATGCACTTTCAACCATTCCATAAATCTTGTGTTTTGGGCCCCTGGAAGCATGAAAATCACTTTAAACATGCTAATTTTAGCTCTAACACTGATGATCCACCTACAAATGTGAACTGACGTTCAAAAATAAAACATTTGAAAACGGACCATTTTCCACATTTCTGAAGCATGACGTAATGGGGGGGTGTTATCTCTTTTGTCGAAAATCAGCCGTTTTTGCTCGAACATTAAATGCCTCCAAATGGTATTTAATTAACTTCCCGGGGTGAAGAAACCCTTTTGAGAACTCAGAGTGAGTAAATTGGCCATTTTCATGCACTTTTAACCATTCCATAAATCTTGTGTTTTGGGCCCCTGGAAGCATGAAAATCACTTTAAACATGCTAATTTTAGCTCTAACACTGATGATCCACCTACAAATGTGAACTGACGTTCAAAAATAAAACATTTGAAAACGGACCATTTTCCACATTTCTGAAGCATGACGTAATGGGGGGGTGTTATCTCTTTTGTCGAAAATCAGCCGTTTTTGCTCTAACATTAAATGCCTCCAAATGGTATTTAATTAACTTCCTGGGGTGAAGAAACCCTTTTTGAGAACTCAGAGTGAGTAAATTGGCCATTTTCATGCACTTTTAACCATTCCATAAATCTTGTGTTTTGGGCCCCTGGAAGCATGAAAATCACTTTAAACATGCTAATTTTAGCTCTAACACTGATGATCCACCTACAAATGTGAACTGACGTTCAAAAATAAAACATTTGAAAACGGACCATTTTCCACATTTCTGAAGCATGACGTAATGGGGGGGTGTTATCTCTTTTGTCGAAAATCAGCCGTTTTTGCTCGAACATTAAATGCCTCCAAATGGTATTTATTTCACTTCCCGAGCCCCTGGAAGCATGAAAATCACTTTAAACATGCTAATTTTAGCTCTAACACTGATGATCCACCTACAAATGTGAACTGACGTTCAAAAATAAAACATTTGAAAATGGACCATTTTCCACATTTCTGAAGCATGACGTAATGGGGGGGGGGTGTTATCTCTTTTGTCGAAAATCAGCCGTTTTTGCTCGAACATTAAAATCCTCCAAATGGTATTTAATTAACTTCCCGGGGTGAAGAAACCCTTTTTGAGAACTCAGAGTGAGTAAATTGGCCATTTTCATGCACTTTTAACCATTCCATAAATCTTGTGTTTTGGTCCCCTGGAAGCATGAAAATCACTTTAAACATGCTAATTTTAGCTCTAACACTGATGATCCACCTACAAATGTGAACTGACGTTCAAAAATAAAACATTTGAAAACGGACCATTTTCCACATATCTGAAGCATGACGTAATGGGGGGGTGTTATCTCTTTTGTCGAAAATCAGCCGTTTTTGCTCGAACATTAAATGCCTCCAAATGGTATTTAATTAACTTCCCGAGCCCCTGGAAGCATGAAAATCACTTTAAACATGCTAATTTTAGCTCTAACACTGATGATCCACCTACAAATGTGAACTGACGTTCAAAAATAAAACATTTGAAAACGGACCATTTTCCACATTTCTGAAGCATGACGTAATGGGGGGGTGTTATCTCTTTTGTCGAAAATCAGCCGTTTTTGCTCGAACATTAAATGCCTCCAAATGGTATTTAATTAACTTCCCGGGGTGAAGAAACCCTTTTTGAGAACTCAGAGTGAGTAAATTGGCCATTTTCATGCACTTTTAACCATTCCATAAATCTTGTGTTTTGGGCCCCTGAAAGCATGAAAATCACTTTAAACATGCTAATTTTAGCTCTAACACTGATGATCCACCTACAAATGTGAACTGACGTTCAAAAATAAAACATTTGAAAACGGACCATTTTCCACATTTCTGAAGCATGACGTAATGGGGGGGGTGTTATCTCTTTTGTGGAAAATCAGCCATTTTTGCTCGAACATTAAATGCCTCCAAATGGTATTTCATTAACTTCCAGAGCCCCTGGAAGCATGAAAATCACTTTAAACATGCTAATTTTAGCTCTAACACTGATGATCCACCTACAAATGTGAACTGACGTTCAAAAATAAAACATTTGAAAACGGACCATTTTCCACATTTCTGAAGCATGACGTAATGGGGGGGTGTTATCTCTTTTGTGGAAAATCAGCCGTTTTTGCTCGAACATTAAATGCCTCCAAATGGTATTTATTTCACTTCCCGAGCCCCTGGAAGCATGAAAATCACTTTAAACATGCTAATTTTAGCTCTAACACTGATGATCCACCTACAAATGTGAACTGACGTTCAAAAATAAAACATTTGAAAACGGACCATTTTCCACATTTCTGAAGCATGACGTAATGGGGGGGTGTTATCTCTTTTGTCGAAAATCAGCCGTTTTTGCTCTAACATTAAATGCCTCCAAATGGTATTTAATTAACTTCCCGGGGTGAAGAAACCCTTTTTGAGAACTCAGAGTGAGTAAATTGGCCATTTTCATGCACTTTCAACCATTCCATAAATCTTGTGTTTTGGGCCCCTGGAAGCATGAAAATAACTTTAAACATGCTAATTTTAGCTCTAACACTGATGATCCACCTACAAATGTGAACTGACGTTCAAAAATAAAACATTTGAAAACGGACCATTTTCCACATTTCTGAAGCATGACGTAATGGGGGGGTGTTATCTCTTTTGTCGAAAATCAGCCGTTTTTGCTCGAACATTAAATGCCTCCAAATGGTATTTAATTAACTTCCCGGGGTGAAGAAACCCTTTTGAGAACTCAGAGTGAGTAAATTGGCCATTTTCATGCACTTTTAACCGTTCCATAAATCTTGTGTTTTGGGCCCCTGGAAGCATGAAAATCACTTTAAACATGCTAATTTTAGCTCTAACACTGATGATCCACCTACAAATGTGAACTGACGTTCAAAAATAAAACATTTGAAAACGGACCATTTTCCACATTTCTGAAGCATGACGTAATGGGGGGGTGTTATCTCTTTTGTCGAAAATCAGCCGTTTTTGCTCTAACATTAAATGCCTCCAAATGGTATTTAATTAAATTCCTGGGGTGAAGAAACCCTTTTTGAGAACTCAGAGTGAGTAAATTGGCCATTTTCATGCACTTTTAACCATTCCATAAATCTTGTGTTTTGGGCCCCTGGAAGCATGAAAATCACTTTAAACATGCTAATTTTAGCTCTAACACTGATGATCCACCTACAAATGTGAACTGACGTTCAAAAATAAAACATTTGAAAACGGACCATTTTCCACATTTCTGAAGCATGACGTAATGGGGGGGTGTTATCTCTTTTGTCGAAAATCAGCCGTTTTTGCTCGAACATTAAATGCCTCCAAATGGTATTTATTTCACTTCCCGAGCCCCTGGAAGCATGAAAATCACTTTAAACATGCTAATTTTAGCTCTAACACTGATGATCCACCTACAAATGTGAACTGACGTTCAAAAATAAAACATTTGAAAACGGACCATTTTCCACATTTCTGAAGCATGACGTAATGGGGGGGTGTTATCTCTTTTGTCGAAAATCAGCCGTTTTTGCTCGAACATTAAATGCCTCCAAATGGTATTTATTTCACTTCCCGAGCCCCTGGAAGCATTAAAATCACTTCAAACATGCTAATTTTAGCTCTAACACTGATGATCCACCTACAAATGTGAACTGACGTTCAAAAATAAAACATTTGAAAACGGACCATTTTCCACATTTCTGAAGCATGACGTAATGGGGGGGTGTTATCTCTTTTGTCGAAAATCAGCCGTTTTTGCTCGAACATTAAATGCCTCCAAATGGTATTTAATTAACTTCCCGGGGTGAAGAAACCCTTTTTGAGAACTCAGAGTGAGTAAATTGGCCATTTTCATGCACTTTTAACAATTCCATAAATCTTGTGTTTTGGGCCCCAAGAAGCATGAAAATCACTTTAAACATGCTAATTTTAGCTCTAACACTGATGATCCACCTACAAATGTGAACTGACGTTCAAAAATAAAACATTTGAAAACGGACCATTTTCCACATTTCTGAAGCATGACGTAATGGGGGGTGTTATCTCTTTTGTCGAAAATCAGCCGTTTTTGCTCGAACATTAAATGCCTCCAAATGGTATTTAATTAACTTCCCGAGCCCCTGGAAGCATGAAAATCACTTTAAACATGCACATTTTAGCTCTAACACTGATGATCCACCTACAAATGTGAACTGATGTTCAAAAATAAAACATTTGAAAACGGACCATTTTCCACATTTCTGAAGCATGACGTAATGGGGGGGTGTTATCTCTTTTGTCGAAAATCAGCCGCTTTTGCTCGAACATTAAATGCCTCCAAATGGTATTTATTTTACTTCCCGAGCCCCTGGAAGCATGAAAATCACTTTAAACATGCTAATTTTAGCTCTAACACTGATGATCCACCTACAAATGTGAACTGACGTTCAAAAATAAAACATTTGAAAACGGACCATTTTCCACATTTCTGAAGCATGACGTAATGGGGGGGTGTTATCTCTTTTGTGGAAAATCAGCCGTTTTTGCTCGAACATTAAATGCCTCCAAATGGTATTTATTTCACTTCCCGAGCCCCTGGAAGCATGAAAATCACTTTAAACATGCTAATTTTAGCTCTAACACTGATGATCCACCTACAAATGTGAACTGACGTTCAAAAATAAAACATTTGAAAACGGACCATTTTCCACATTTCTGAAGCATGACGTAATGGGGGGGTGTTATCTCTTTTGTCGAAAATCAGCCGTTTTTGCTCGAACATTAAATGCCTCCAAATGGTATTTATTTCACTTCCCGAGCCCCTGGAAGCATGAAAATCACTTTAAACATGCTAATTTTAGCTCTAACACTGATGATCCACCTACAAATGTGAACTGACGTTCAAAAATAAAACATTTGAAAACGGACCATTTTCCACATTTCTGAAGCATGACGTAATGGGGGGTGTTATCTCTTTTGTCGAAAATCAGCCGTTTTTGCTCTAACATTAAATGCCTCCAAATGGTATTTAATTTACTTCCCGGGGTGAAGAAACCCTTTTTGAGAACTCAGAGTGAGTAAATTGGCCATTTTCATGCACTTTTAACCATTCCATAAATCTTGTGTTTTGGGCCCCTGGAAGCATGAAAATCACTTTAAACATGCTAATTTTAGCTCTAACACTGATGATCCACCTACAAATGTGAACTGACGTTCAAAAATAAAACATTTGAAAACGGACCATTTTCCACATATCTGAAGCATGACGTAATGGGGGGGTGTTATCTCTTTTGTCGAAAATCAGCCGTTTTTGCTCTAACATTAAATGCCTCCAAATGGTATTTAATTAACTTCCCGGGGTGAAGAAACCCTTTTTGAGAACTCAGAGTGAGTAAATTGGCCATTTTCATGCACTTTTAACCATTCCATAAATCTTGTGTTTTGGGCCCCTGGAAGCATGAAAATCACTTTAAACATGCTAATTTTAGCTCTAACACTGATGATCCACCTACAAATGTGAACTGACGTTCAAAAATAAAACATTTGAAAACGGACTACTTTCCACATTTCTGAAGCATGACGTAATGGGGGGGTGTTATCTCTTTTGTCGAAAATCAGCCGTTTTTGCTCGAACATTAAATGCCTCCAAATGGTATTTAATTAACTTCCCGAGCCCCTGGAAGCATGAAAATCACTTTAAACATGCTAATTTTAGCTCTAACACTGATGATCCACCTACAAATGTGAACTGACGTTCAAAAATAAAACATTTGAAAACGGACCATTTTCCACATTTCTGAAGCATGACGTAATGGGGGGGTGTTATCTCTTTTGTCGAAAATCTGCCGTTTTTGCTCTAACATTAAATGCCTCCAAAGGGTATTTAATTAACTTCCCGGGGTGAAGAAACCCTTTTTGAGAACTCAGAGTGAGTAAATTGGCCATTTTCATGCACTTTTAACCATTCCATAAATCTTGTGTTTTAGGCCCCTGGAAGCATGAAAATCACTTTAAACATGCTAATTTTAGCTCTAACACTGATGATCCACCTACAAATGTGAACTGACGTTCAAAAATAAAACATTTGAAAACGGACCATTTTCCACATTTCTGAAGCATGACGTAATGGGGGGGTGTTATCTCTTTTGTCGAAAATCAGCCGTTTTTGCTCGAACATTAAATGCCTCCAAATGGTATTTAATTAACTTCCCGAGCCCCTGGAAGCATGAAAATCACTTTAAACATGCTAATTTTAGCTCTAACACTGATGATCCACCTACAAATGTGAACTGACGTTCAAAAATAAAACATTTGAAAACGGACCATTTTCCACATTTCTGAAGCATGACGTAATGGGGGGGTGTTATCTCTTTTGTGGAAAATCAGCCGTTTTTGCTCGAACATTAAATGCCTCCAAATGGTATTTAATTAACTTCCCGGGGTGAAGAAACCCTTTTTGAGAACTCAGAGTGAGAAAATTGGCCATTTTCATGCACTTTTAACCATTCCATAAATCTTGTGTTTTGGGCCCCTGGAAGCATGAAAATCACTTTAAACATGCTAATTTTAGCTCTAACACTGATGATCCACCTACAAATGTGAACTGACGTTCAAAAATAAAACATTTGAAAACGGACCATTTTCCACATTTCTGAAGCATGACGTAATGGGGGGGTGTTATCTCTTTTGTCGAAAATCAGCCGTTTTTGCTCGAACATTAAATGCCTCCAAATGGTATTTAATTAACTTCCCGAGCCCCTGGAAGCATGAAAATCACTTTAAACATGCTAATTTTAGCTCTAACACTGATGATCCACCTACAAATGTGAACTGACGTTCAAAAATAAAACATTTGAAAACGGACCATTTTCCACATTTCTGAAGCATGACGTAATGGGGGGGTGTTATCTCTTTTGTGGAAAATCAGCCGTTTTTGCTCGAACATTAAATGCCTCCAAATGGTATTTAATTAACTTCCCGAGCCCCTGGAAGCATGAAAATCACTTTAAACATGCTAATTTTAGCTCTAACACTGATGATCCACCTACAAATGTGAACTGACGTTCAAAAATAAAACATTTGAAAACGGACCATTTTCCACATTTCTGAAGCATGACGTAATGGGGGGGTGTTATCTCTTTTGTCGAAAATCAGCCGTTTTTGCTCGAACATTAAATGCCTCCAAATGGTATTTAATTAACTTCCCGGGGTGAAGAAACCCTTTTTGAGAACTCAGAGTGAGTAAATTGGCCATTTTCATGCACTTTTAACCATTCCATAAATCTTGTGTTTTGGGCCCCAAGAAGCATGAAAATCACTTTAAACATGCTAATTTTAGCTCTAACACTGATGATCCACCTACAAATGTGAACTGACGTTCAAAAATAAAACATTTGAAAACGGACCATTTTCCACATTTCTGAAGCATGACGTAATGGGGGGTGTTATCTCTTTTATCGAAAATCAGCCGTTTTTGCTCTAACATTAAATGCCTCCAAATGGTATTTAATTAACTTCCCAGGGTGAAGAAACCCTTTTTGAGAACTCAGAGTGAGTAAATTGGCCATTTTCATGCACTTTTAACCATTCCATAAATCTTGTGTTTTGGGCCCCAAGAAGCATGAAAATCACTTTAAACATGCTAATTTTAGCTCTAACACTGATGATCCACCTACAAATGTGAACTGACGTTCAAAAATAAAACATTTGAAAACGGACCATTTTCCACATTTCTGAAGCATGACGTAATGGGGGGGTGTTATCTCTTTTGTGGAAAATCAGCCGTTTTTGCTCGAACATTAAATGCCTCCAAATGGTATTTATTTCACTTCCCGAGCCCCTGGAAGCATGAAAATCACTTTAAACATGCTAATTTTAGCTCTAACACTGATGATCCACCTACAAATGTGAACTGACGTTCAAAAATAAAACATTTGAAAACGGACCATTTTCCACATTTCTGAAGCATGACGTAATGGGGGGGTGTTATCTCTTTTGTCGAAAATCAGCCGTTTTTGCTCGAACATTAAATGCCTCCAAATGGTATTTATTTCACTTCCCGAGCCCCTGGAAGCATGAAAATCACTTTAAACATGCTAATTTTAGCTCTAACACTGATGATCCACCTACAAATGTGAACTGACGTTCAAAAATAAAACATTTGAAAACGGACCATTTTCCACATTTCTGAAGCATGACGTAATGGGGGGGTGTTATCTCTTTTGTCGAAAATCAGCCGTTTTTGCTCGAACATTAAATGCCTCCAAATGGTATTTATTTCACTTCCCGAGCCCCTGGAAGCATGAAAATCACTTTAAACATGCTAATTTTAGCTCTAACACTGATGATCCACCTACAAATGTGAACTGACGTTCAAAAATAAAACATTTGAAAACGGACCATTTTCCACATTTCTGAAGCATGACGTAATGGGGGGTGTTATCTCTTTTGTCGAAAATCAGCCGTTTTTGCTCTAACATTACATGCCTCCAAATGGTATTTAATTAACTTCCCGGGGTGAAGAAACCCTTTTTGAGAACTCAGAGTGAGTAAATTGGCCATTTTCATGCACTTTTAACCATTCCATAAATCTTGTGTTTTGGGCCCCTGGAAGCATGAAAATCACTTTAAACATGCTAATTTTAGCTCTAACACTGATGATCCACCTACAAATGTGAACTGACGTTCAAAAATAAAACATTTGAAAACGGACCATTTTCCACATATCTGAAGCATGACGTAATGGGGGGGTGTTATCTCTTTTGTCGAAAATCAGCCGTTTTTGCTCTAACATTAAATGCCTCCAAATGGTATTTAATTAACTTCCCGGGGTGAAGAAACCCTTTTTGAGAACTCAGAGTGAGTAAATTGGCCATTTTCATGCACTTTTAACCATTCCATAAATCTTGTGTTTTGGGCCCCTGGAACCATGAAAATCACTTTAAACATGCTAATTTTAGCTCTAACACTGATGATCCACCTACAAATGTGAACTGACGTTCAAAAATAAAACATTTGAAAACGGACTATTTTCCACATTTCTGAAGCATGACGTAATGGGGGGGTGTTATCTCTTTTGTCGAAAATCAGCCGTTTTTGCTCGAACATTAAATGCCTCCAAATGGTATTTAATTAACTTCCCGAGCCCCTGGAAGCATGAAAATCACTTTAAACATGCTAATTTTAGCTCTAACACTGATGATCCACCTACAAATGTGAACTGACGTTCAAAAATAAAACATTTGAAAACGGACCATTTTCCACATTTCTGAAGCATGACGTAATGGGGGGGTGTTATCTCTTTTGTCGAAAATCTGCCGTTTTTGCTCTAACATTAAATGCCTCCAAAGGGTATTTAATTAACTTCCCGGGGTGAAGAAACCCTTTTTGAGAACTCAGAGTGAGTAAATTGGCCATTTTCATGCACTTTTAACCATTCCATAAATCTTGTGTTTTAGGCCCCTGGAAGCATGAAAATCACTTTAAACATGCTAATTTTAGCTCTAACACTGATGATCCACCTACAAATGTGAACTGACGTTCAAAAATAAAACATTTGAAAACGGACCATTTTCCACATTTCTGAAGCATGACGTAATGGGGGGGTGTTATCTCTTTTGTCGAAAATCAGCCGTTTTTGCTCGAACATTAAATGCCTCCAAATGGTATTTAATTAACTTCCCGAGCCCCTGGAAGCATGAAAATCACTTTAAACATGCTAATTTTAGCTCTAACACTGATGATCCACCTACAAATGTGAACTGACGTTCAAAAATAAAACATTTGAAAACGGACCATTTTCCACATTTCTGAAGCATGACGTAATGGGGGGGTGTTATCTCTTTTGTGGAAAATCAGCCGTTTTTGCTCGAACATTAAATGCCTCCAAATGGTATTTAATTAACTTCCCGGGGTGAAGAAACCCTTTTTGAGAACTCAGAGTGAGAAAATTGGCCATTTTCATGCACTTTTAACCATTCCATAAATCTTGTGTTTTGGGCCCCTGGAAGCATGAAAATCACTTTAAACATGCTAATTTTAGCTCTAACACTGATGATCCACCTACAAATGTGAACTGACGTTCAAAAATAAAACATTTGAAAACGGACCATTTTCCACATTTCTGAAGCATGACGTAATGGGGGGGGTGTTATCTCTTTTGTCGAAAATCAGCCGTTTTTGCTCGAACATTAAATGCCTCCAAATGGTATTTAATTAACTTCCCGAGCCCCTGGAAGCATGAAAATCACTTTAAACATGCTAATTTTAGCTCTAACACTGATGATCCACCTACAAATGTGAACTGACGTTCAAAAATAAAACATTTGAAAACAGACCATTTTCCACATTTCTGAAGCATGACGTAATGGGGGGGTGTTATCTCTTTTGTGGAAAATCAGCCGTTTTTGCTCGAACATTAAATGCCTCCAAATGGTATTTAATTAACTTCCCGAGCCCCTGGAAGCATGAAAATCACTTTAAACATGCTAATTTTAGCTCTAACACTGATGATCCACCTACAAATGTGAACTGACGTTCAAAAATAAAACATTTGAAAACGGACCATTTTCCACATTTCTGAAGCATGACGTAATGGGGGGGTGTTATCTCTTTTGTCGAAAATCAGCCGTTTTTGCTCGAACATTAAATGCCTCCAAATGGTATTTAATTAACTTCCCGGGGTGAAGAAACCCTTTTTGAGAACTCAGAGTGAGTAAATTGGCCATTTTCATGCACTTTTAACCATTCCATAAATCTTGTGTTTTGGGCCCCTGGAAGCATGAAAATCACTTTAAACATGCTAATTTTAGCTCTAACACTGATGATCCACCTACAAATGTGAACTGACGTTCAAAAATAAAACATTTGAAAACGGACCATTTTCCACATTTCTGAAGCATGACGTAATGGGGGGGTGTTATCTCTTTTGTGGAAAATCAGCCGTTTTTGCTCGAACATTAAATGCCTCCAAATGGTATTTAATTAACTTCCAGAGCCCCTGGAAGCATGAAAATCACTTTAAACATGCTAATTTTAGCTCTAACACTGATGATCCACCTACAAATGTGAACTGACGTTCAAAAATAAAACATTTGAAAACGGACCATTTTCCAAATTTCTGAAGCATGACGTAATGGGGGGGTGTTATCTCTTTTGTGGAAAATCAGCCGTTTTTGCTCGAACATTAAATGCCTCCAAATGGTATTTATTTCACTTCCCGAGCCCCTGGAAGCATGAAAATCACTTTAAACATGCTAATTTTAGCTCTAACACTGATGATCCACCTACAAATGTGAACTGACGTTCAAAAATAAAACATTTGAAAACGGACCATTTTCCACATTTCTGAAGCATGACGTAATGGGGGGGTGTTATCTCTTTTGTCGAAAATCAGCCGTTTTTGCTCTAACATTAAATGCCTCCAAATGGTATTTAATTAACTTCCCGGGGTGAAGAAACCCTTTTTGAGAACTCAGAGTGAGTAAATTGGCCATTTTCATGCACTTTCAACCATTCCATAAATCTTGTGTTTTGGGCCCCTGGAAGCATGAAAATCACTTTAAACATGCTAATTTTAGCTCTAACACTGATGATCCACCTACAAATGTGAACTGACGTTCAAAAATAAAACATTTGAAAACGGACCATTTTCCACATTTCTGAAGCATGACGTAATGGGGGGGTGTTATCTCTTTTGTCGAAAATCAGCCGTTTTTGCTCTAACATTAAATGCCTCCAAATGGTATTTAATTAACTTTCTGGGGTGAAGAAACCCTTTTTGAGAACTCAGAGTGAGTAAATTGGCCATTTTCATGCACTTTTAACCATTCCATAAATCTTGTGTTTTGGGCCCCTGGAAGCATGAAAATCACTTTAAACATGCTAATTTTAGCTCTAACACTGATGATCCACCTACAAATGTGAACTGACGTTCAAAAATAAAACATTTGAAAACGGACCATTTTCCACATTTCTGAAGCATGACGTAATGGGGGGGTGTTATCTCTTTTGTCGAAAATCAGCCATTTTTGCTCTAACATTAAATGCCTCCAAATGGTATTTAATTAACTTCCTGGGGTGAAGAAACCCTTTTTGAGAACTCAGAGTGAGTAAATTGGCCATTTTCATGCACTTTTAACCATTCCATAAATCTTGTGTTTTGGGCCCCTGGAAGCATGAAAATCACTTTAAACATGCTAATTTTAGCTCTAACACTGATGATCCACCTACAAATGTGAACTGACGTTCAAAAATAAAACATTTGAAAACGGACCATTTTCCACATTTCTGAAGCATGACGTAATGGGGGGGTGTTATCTCTTTTGTCGAAAATCAGCCGTTTTTGCTCGAACATTAAATGCCTCCAAATGGTATTTATTTCACTTCCCGAGCCCCTGGAAGCATGAAAATCACTTTAAACATGCTAATTTTAGCTCTAACACTGATGATCCACCTACAAATGTGAACTGACGTTCAAAAATAAAACATTTGAAAATGGACCATTTTCCACATTTCTGAAGCATGACGTAATGGGGGGGGGGTGTTATCTCTTTTGTCGAAAATCAGCCGTTTTTGCTCGAACATTAAAATCCTCCAAATGGTATTTAATTAACTTCCCGGGGTGAAGAAACCCTTTTTGAGAACTCAGAGTGAGTAAATTGGCCATTTTCATGCACTTTTAACCATTCCATAAATCTTGTGTTTTGGTCCCCTGGAAGCATGAAAATCACTTTAAACATGCTAATTTTAGCTCTAACACTGATGATCCACCTACAAATGTGAACTGACGTTCAAAAATAAAACATTTGAAAACGGACCATTTTCCACATATCTGAAGCATGACGTAATGGGGGGGTGTTATCTCTTTTGTCGAAAATCAGCCGTTTTTGCTCGAACATTAAATGCCTCCAAATGGTATTTAATTAACTTCCCGAGCCCCTGGAAGCATGAAAATCACTTTAAACATGCTAATTTTAGCTCTAACACTGATGATCCACCTACAAATGTGAACTGACGTTCAAAAATAAAACATTTGAAAACGGACCATTTTCCACATTTCTGAAGCATGACGTAATGGGGGGGTGTTATCTCTTTTGTCGAAAATCAGCCGTTTTTGCTCGAACATTAAATGCCTCCAAATGGTATTTAATTAACTTCCCGGGGTGAAGAAACCCTTTTTTGAGAACTCAGAGTGAGTAAATTGGCCATTTTCATGCACTTTTAACCATTCCATAAATCTTGTGTTTTGGGCCCCTGAAAGCATGAAAATCACTTTAAACATGCTAATTTTAGCTCTAACACTGATGATCCACCTACAAATGTGAACTGACGTTCAAAAATAAAACATTTGAAAACGGACCATTTTCCACATTTCTGAAGCATGACGTAATGGGGGGGGTGTTATCTCTTTTGTGGAAAATCAGCCGTTTTTGCTCGAACATTAAATGCCTCCAAATGGTATTTAATTAACTTCCAGAGCCCCTGGAAGCATGAAAATCACTTTAAACATGCTAATTTTAGCTCTAACACTGATGATCCACCTACAAATGTGAACTGACGTTCAAAAATAAAACATTTGAAAACGGACCATTTTCCACATTTCTGAAGCATGACGTAATGGGGGGGTGTTATCTCTTTTGTGGAAAATCAGCCGTTTTTGCTCGAACATTAAATGCCTCCAAATGGTATTTATTTCACTTCCCGAGCCCCTGGAAGCATGAAAATCACTTTAAACATGCTAATTTTAGCTCTAACACTGATGATCCACCTACAAATGTGAACTGACGTTCAAAAATAAAACATTTGAAAACGGACCATTTTCCAAATTTCTGAAGCATGACGTAATGGGGGGGTGTTATCTCTTTTGTCGAAAATCAGCCGTTTTTGCTCTAACATTAAATGCCTCCAAATGGTATTTAATTAACTTCCCGGGGTGAAGAAACCCTTTTTGAGAACTCAGAGTGAGTAAATTGGCCATTTTCATGCACTTTCAACCATTCCATAAATCTTGTGTTTTGGGCCCCTGGAAGCATGAAAATCACTTTAAACATGCTAATTTTAGCTCTAACACTGATGATCCACCTACAAATGTGAACTGACGTTCAAAAATAAAACATTTGAAAACGGACCATTTTCCACATTTCTGAAGCATGACGTAATGGGGGGGTGTTATCTCTTTTGTCGAAAATCAGCCGTTTTTGCTCGAACATTAAATGCCTCCAAATGGTATTTAATTAACTTCCCGGGGTGAAGAAACCCTTTTGAGAACTCAGAGTGAGTAAATTGGCCATTTTCATGCACTTTTAACCGTTCCATAAATCTTGTGTTTTGGGCCCCTGGAAGCATGAAAATCACTTTAAACATGCTAATTTTAGCTCTAACACTGATGATCCACCTACAAATGTGAACTGACGTTCAAAAATAAAACATTTGAAAACGGACCATTTTCCACATTTCTGAAGCATGACGTAATGGGGGGGGTGTTATCTCTTTTGTCGAAAATCAGCCGTTTTTGCTCTAACATTAAATGCCTCCAAATGGTATTTAATTAACTTCCTGGGGTGAAGAAACCCTTTTTGAGAACTCAGAGTGAGTAAATTGGCCATTTTCATGCACTTTTAACCATTCCATAAATCTTGTGTTTTGGGCCCCTGGAAGCATGAAAATCACTTTAAACATGCTAATTTTAGCTCTAACACTGATGATCCACCTACAAATGTGAACTGACGTTCAAAAATAAAACATTTGAAAACGGACCATTTTCCACATTTCTGAAGCATGACGTAATGGGGGGGTGTTATCTCTTTTGTCGAAAATCAGCCGTTTTTGCTCGAACATTAAATGCCTCCAAATGGTATTTATTTCACTTCCCGAGCCCCTGGAAGCATGAAAATCACTTTAAACATGCTAATTTTAGCTCTAACACTGATGATCCACCTACAAATGTGAACTAACGTTCAAAAATAAAACATTTGAAAACGGACCATTTTCCACATTTCTGAAGCATGACGTAATGGGGGGGTGTTATCTCTTTTGTCGAAAATCAGCCGTTTTTGCTCGAACATTAAATGCCTCCAAATGGTATTTATTTCACTTCCCGAGCCCCTGGAAGCATGAAAATCACTTCAAACATGCTAATTTTAGCTCTAACACTGATGATCCACCTACAAATGTGAACTGACGTTCAAAAATAAAACATTTGAAAACGGACCATTTTCCACATTTCTGAAGCATGACGTAATGGGGGGGTGTTATCTCTTTTGTCGAAAATCAGCCGTTTTTGCTCGAACATTAAATGCCTCCAAATGGTATTTAATTACCTTCCCGGGGTGAAGAAACCCTTTTTGAGAACTCAGAGTGAGTAAATTGGCCATTTTCATGCACTTTTAACCATTCCATAAATCTTGTGTTTTGGGCCCCAAGAAGCATGAAAATCACTTTAAACATGCTAATTTTAGCTCTAACACTGATGATCCACCTACAAATGTGAACTGACGTTCAAAAATAAAACATTTGAAAACGGACCATTTTCCACATTTCTGAAGCATGACGTAATGGGGGGTGTTATCTCTTTTGTCGAAAATCAGCCGTTTTTGCTCGAACATTAAATGCCTCCAAATGGTATTTAATTAACTTCCCGAGCCCCTGGAAGCATGAAAATCACTTTAAACATGCACATTTTAGCTCTAACACTGATGATCCACCTACAAATGTGAACTGATGTTCAAAAATAAAACATTTGAAAACGGACCATTTTCCACATTTCTGAAGCATGACGTAATGGGGGGGTGTTATCTCTTTTGTCGAAAATCAGCCGCTTTTGCTCGAACATTAAATGCCTCCAAATGGTATTTATTTTACTTCCCGAGCCCCTGGAAGCATGAAAATCACTTTAAACATGCTAATTTTAGCTCTAACACTGATGATCCACCTACAAATGTGAACTGACGTTCAAAAATAAAACATTTGAAAACGGACCATTTTCCACATTTCTGAAGCATGACGTAATGGGGGGGTGTTATCTCTTTTGTCGAAAATCAGCCGTTTTTGCTCGAACATTAAATGCCTCCAAATGGTATTTATTTCACTTCCCGAGCCCCTGGAAGCATGAAAATCACTTTAAACATGCTAATTTTAGCTCTAACACTGATGATCCACCTACAAATGTGAACTGACGTTCAAAAATAAAACATTTGAAAACGGACCATTTTCCACATTTCTGAAGCATGACGTAATGGGGGGGTGTTATCTCTTTTGTTGAAAATCAGCCGTTTTTGCTCTAACATTAAATGCCTCCAAATGGTATTTAATTAACTTCCCGGGGTGAAGAAACCTTTTTTGAGAACTCAGAGTGAGTAAATTGGCCATTTTCATGCACTTTTAACCATTCCATAAATCTTGTGTTTTGGGCCCCTGGAAGCATGAAAATCACTTTAAACATGCTAATTTTAGCTCTAACACTGATGATCCACCTACAAATGTGAACTGACGTTCAAAAATAAAACATTTGAAAACGGACCATTTTCCACATTTCTGAAGCATGACGTAATGGGGGGTGTTATCTCTTTTGTCGAAAATCAGCCGTTTTTGCTCGAACATTAAATGCCTCCAAATGGTATTTATTTAACTTCCTGAGCCCCTGGAAGCATGAAAATCACTTTAAACATGCTAATTTTAGCTCTAACACTGATGATCCACCTACAAATGTGAACTGACGTTCAAAAATAAAACATTTGAAAACGGACCATTTTCCACATTTCTGAAGCATGACGTAATGGGGGGGGGTGTTATCTCTTTTGTCGAAAATCAGCCGTTCTTGCTCGAACATTAAATGCCTCCAAATGGTATTTATTTCACTTCCCGAGCCCCTGGAAGCATGAAAATCACTTTAAACATGCTAATTTTAGCTCTAACACTGATGATCCACCTACAAATGTGAACTGACGTTCAAAAATAAAACATTTGAAAACGGACCATTTTCCACATTTCTGAAGCATGACGTAATGGGGGGGTGTTATCTCTTTTGTGGAAAATCAGCCGTTTTTGCTCGAACATTAAATGCCTCCAAATGGTATTTATTTCACTTCCCGAGCCCCTGGAAGCATGAAAATCACTTTAAACATGCTAATTTTAGCTCTAACACTGATGATCCACCTACAAATGTGAACTGACGTTCAAAAATAAAACATTTGAAAACGGACCATTTTCCACATTTCTGAAGCATGACGTAATGGGGGGGTGTTATCTCTTTTGTCGAAAATCAGCCGTTTTTGCTCTAACATTAAATGCCTCCAAATGGTATTTAATTAACTTCCCGGGGTGAAGAAACCCTTTTTGAGAACTCAGAGTGAGTAAATTGGCCATTTTCATGCACTTTCAACCATTCCATAAATCTTGTGTTTTGGGCCCCTGGAAGCATGAAAATCACTTTAAACATGCTAATTTTAGCTCTAACACTGATGATCCACCTACAAATGTGAACTGACGTTCAAAAATAAAACATTTGAAAACGGACCATTTTCCACATTTCTGAAGCATGACGTAATGGGGGGGTGTTATCTCTTTTGTCGAAAATCAGCCATTTTTGCTCGAACATTAAATGCCTCCAAATGGTATTTATTTCACTTCCCGAGCCCCTGGAAGCATGAAAATCACTTTAAACATGCTAATTTTAGCTCTAACACTGATGATCCACCTACAAATGTGAACTGACGTTCAAAAATAAAACATTTGAAAACGGACCATTTTCCACATTTCTGAAGCATGACGTAATGGGGGGGTGTTATCTCTTTTGTCGAAAATCAGCCGTTTTTGCTCGAACATTAAATGCCTCCAAATGGTATTTATTTCACTTCCCGAGCCCCTGGAAGCATGAAAATCACTTCAAACATGCTAATTTTAGCTCTAACACCGATGATCCACCTACAAATGTGAACTGACGTTCAAAAATAAAACATTTGAAAACGGACCATTTTCCACATTTCTGAAGCATGACGTAATGGGGGGGTGTTATCTCTTTTGTCGAAAATCAGCCGTTTTTGCTCGAACATTAAATGCCTCCAAATGGTATTTAATTAACTTCCCGGGGTGAAGAAACCCTTTTTGAGAACTCAGAGTGAGTAAATTGGCCATTTTCATGCACTTTTAACCATTCCATAAATCTTGTGTTTTGGGCCCCAAGAAGCATGAAAATCACTTTAAACATGCTAATTTTAGCTCTAACACTGATGATCCACCTACAAATGTGAACTGACGTTCAAAAATAAAACATTTGAAAACGGACCATTTTCCACATTTTTGAAGCATGACGTAATGGGGGGTGTTATCTCTTTTGTCGAAAATCAGCCGTTTTTGCTCGAACATTAAATGCCTCCAAATGGTATTTAATTAACTTCCCGAGCCCCTGGAAGCATGAAAATCACTTTAAACATGCACATTTTAGCTCTAACACTGATGATCCACCTACAAATGTGAACTGATGTTCAAAAATAAAACATTTGAAAACGGACCATTTTCCACATTTCTGAAGCATGACGTAATGGGGGGGTGTTATCTCTTTTGTCGAAAATCAGCCGCTTTTGCTCGAACATTAAATGCCTCCAAATGGTATTTATTTTACTTCCCGAGCCCCTGGAAGCATGAAAATCACTTTAAACATGCTAATTTTAGCTCTAACACTGATGATCCACCTACAAATGTGAACTGACGTTCAAAAATAAAACATTTGAAAACGGACCATTTTCCACATTTCTGAAGCATGACGTAATGGGGGGGTGTTATCTCTTTTGTCGAAAATCAGCCGTTTTTGCTCGAACATTAAATGCCTCCAAATGGTATTTATTTCACTTCCCGAGCCCCTGGAAGCATGAAAATCACTTTAAACATGCTAATTTTAGCTCTAACACTGATGATCCACCTACAAATGTGAACTGACGTTCAAAAATAAAACATTTGAAAACGGACCATTTTCCACATTTCTGAAGCATGACGTAATGGGGGGGTGTTATCTCTTTTGTCGAAAATCTGCTGTTTTTGCTCTAACATTAAATGCCTCCAAATGGTATTTAATTAACTTCCCGGGGTGAAGAAACCTTTTTTGAGAACTCAGAGTGAGTAAATTGGCCATTTTCATGCACTTTTAACCATTCCATAAATCTTGTGTTTTGGGCCCCTGGAAGCATGAAAATCACTTTAAACATGCTAATTTTAGCTCTAACACTGATGATCCACCTACAAATGTGAACTGACGTTCAAAAATAAAACATTTGAAAACGGACCATTTTCCACATTTCTGAAGCATGACGTAATGGGGGGTGTTATCTCTTTTGTCGAAAATCAGCCGTTTTTGCTCGAACATTAAATGCCTCCAAATGGTATTTATTTAACTTCCTGAGCCCCTGGAAGCATGAAAATCACTTTAAACATGCTAATTTTAGCTCTAACACTGATGATCCACCTACAAATGTGAACTGACGTTCAAAAATAAAACATTTGAAAACGGACCATTTTCCACATTTCTGAAGCATGACGTAATGGGGGGGGGTGTTATCTCTTTTGTCGAAAATCAGCCGTTCTTGCTCGAACATTAAATGCCTCCAAATGGTATTTATTTCACTTCCCGAGCCCCTGGAAGCATGAAAATCACTTTAAACATGCTAATTTTAGCTCTAACACTGATGATCCACCTACAAATGTGAACTGACGTCCAAAAATAAAACATTTGAAAACGGACCATTTTCCACATTTCTGAAGCATGACGTAATGGGGGGGTGTTATCTCTTTTGTCAAAAATCAGCCGTTTTTGCTCGAACATTAAATGCCTCCAAATGGTATTTAATTAACTTCCCGGGGTGAAGAAACCCTTTTTGAGAACTCAGAGTGAGTAAATTGGCCATTTTCATGCACTTTTAACCATTCCATAAATCTTGTGTTTTGGGCCCCAAGAAGCATGAAAATCACTTTAAACATGCTAATTTCAGCTCTAACACTGATGATCCACCTACAAATGTGAACTGACGTTCAAAAATAAAACATTTGAAAACGGACCATTTTCCACATTTCTGAAGCATGACGTAATGGGGGGGTGTTATCTCTTTTGTCGAAAATCAGCCGTTTTTGCTCGAACATTAAATGCCTCCAAATGGTATTTATTTCACTTCCCGAGCCCCTGGAAGCATGAAAATCACTTTAAACATGCTAATTTTAGCTCTAACACTGATGATCCACCTACAAATGTGAACTGACGTTCAAAAATAAAACATTTGAAAACGGACCATTTTCCACATTTCTGAAGCATGACGTAATGGGGGGGTGTTATCTCTTTTGTGGAAAATCAGCCGTTTTTGCTCGAACATTAAATGCCTCCAAATGGTATTTATTTCACTTCCCGAGCCCCTGGAAGCATGAAAATCACTTTAAACATGCTAATTTTAGCTCTAACACTGATGATCCACCTACAAATGTGAACTGACGTTCAAAAATAAAACATTTGAAAACGGACCATTTTCCACATTTCTGAAGCATGACGTAATGGGGGGGTGTTATCTCTTTTGTCGAAAATCAGCCGTTTTTGCTCTAACATTAAATGCCTCCAAATGGTATTTAATTAACTTCCCGGGGTGAAGAAACCCTTTTTGAGAACTCAGAGTGAGTAAATTGGCCATTTTCATGCACTTTCAACCATTCCATAAATCTTGTGTTTTGGGCCCCTGGAAGCATGAAAATCACTTTAAACATGCTAATTTTAGCTCTAACACTGATGATCCACCTACAAATGTGAACTGACGTTCAAAAATAAAACATTTGAAAACGGACCATTTTCCACATTTCTGAAGCATGACGTAATGGGGGGGTGTTATCTCTTTTGTCGAAAATCAGCCGTTTTTGCTCGAACATTAAATGCCTCCAAATGGTATTTAATTAACTTCCCGGGGTGAAGAAACCCTTTTGAGAACTCAGAGTGAGTAAATTGGCCATTTTCATGCACTTTTAACCGTTCCATAAATCTTGTGTTTTGGGCCCCTGGAAGCATGAAAATCACTTTAAACATGCTAATTTTAGCTCTAACACTGATGATCCACCTACAAATGTGAACTGACGTTCAAAAATAAAACATTTGAAAACGGACCATTTTCCACATTTCTGAAGCATGACGTAATGGGGGGGTGTTATCTCTTTTGTCGAAAATCAGCCGTTTTTGCTCTAACATTAAATGCCTCCAAATGGTATTTAATTAACTTCCTGGGGGTGAAGAAACCCTTTTTGAGAACTCAGAGTGAGTAAATTGGCCATTTTCATGCACTTTTAACCATTCCATAAATCTTGTGTTTTGGGCCCCTGGAAGCATGAAAATCACTTTAAACATGCTAATTTTAGCTCTAACACTGATGATCCACCTACAAATGTGAACTGACGTTCAAAAATAAAACATTTGAAAACGGACCATTTTCCACATTTCTGAAGCATGACGTAATGTGGGGGTGTTATCTCTTTTGTCGAAAATCAGCCGTTTTTGCTCGAACATTAAATGCCTCCAAATGGTATTTATTTCACTTCCCGAGCCCCTGAAAGCATGAAAATCACTTTAAACATGCTAATTTTAGCTCTAACACTGATGATCCACCTACAAATGTGAACTGACGTTCAAAAATAAAACATTTGAAAACGGACCATTTTCCACATTTCTGAAGCATGACGTAATGGGGGGGTGTTATCTCTTTTGTCGAAAATCAGCCGTTTTTGCTCGAACATTAAATGCCTCCAAATGGTATTTATTTCACTTCCCGAGCCCCTGGAAGCATGAAAATCACTTCAAACATGCTAATTTTAGCTCTAACACTGATGATCCACCTACAAATGTGAACTGACGTTCAAAAATAAAGCATTTGAAAACGGACCATTTTCCACATTTCTGAAGCATGACGTAATGGGGGGGTGTTATCTCTTTTGTCGAAAATCAGCCGTTTTTGCTCGAACATTAAATGCCTCCAAATGGTATTTAATTAACTTCCCGGGGTGAAGAAACCCTTTTTGAGAACTCAGAGTGAGTAAATTGGCCATTTTCATGCACTTTTAACCATTCCATAAATCTTGTGTTTTGGGCCCCAAGAAGCATGAAAATCACTTTAAACATGCTAATTTTAGCTCTAACACTGATGATCCACCTACAAATGTGAACTGACGTTCAAAAATAAAACATTTGAAAACGGACCATTTTCCACATTTCTGAAGCATGACGTAATGGGGGGTGTTATCTCTTTTGTCGAAAATCAGCCGTTTTTGCTCGAACATTAAATGCCTCCAAATGGTATTTAATTAACTTCCCGAGCCCCTGGAAGCATGAAAATCACTTTAAACATGCACATTTTAGCTCTAACACTGATGATCCACCTACAAATGTGAACTGATGTTCAAAAATAAAACATTTGAAAACGGACCATTTTCCACATTTCTGAAGCATGACGTAATGGGGGGGTGTTATCTCTTTTGTCGAAAATCAGCCGCTTTTGCTCGAACATTAAATGCCTCCAAATGGTATTTATTTTACTTCCCGAGCCCCTGGAAGCATGAAAATCACTTTAAACATGCTAATTTTAGCTCTAACACTGATGATCCACCTACAAATGTGAACTGACGTTCAAAAATAAAACATTTGAAAACGGACCATTTTCCACATTTCTGAAGCATGACGTAATGGGGGGGTGTTATCTCTTTTGTCGAAAATCAGCCGTTTTTGCTCGAACATTAAATGCCTCCAAATGGTATTTATTTCACTTCCCGAGCCCCTGGAAGCATGAAAATCACTTTAAACATGCTAATTTTAGCTCTAACACTGATGATCCACCTACAAATGTGAACTGACGTTCAAAAATAAAACATTTGAAAACGGACCATTTTCCACATTTCTGAAGCATGACGTAATGGGGGGGTGTTATCTCTTTTGTCGAAAATCAGCCGTTTTTGCTCTAACATTAAATGCCTCCAAATGGTATTTAATTAACTTCCCGGGGTGAAGAAACCTTTTTTGAGAACTCAGAGTGAGTAAATTGGCCATTTTCATGCACTTTTAACCATTCCATAAATCTTGTGTTTTGGGCCCCTGGAAGCATGAAAATCACTTTAAACATGCTAATTTTAGCTCTAACACTGATGATCCACCTACAAATGTGAACTGACGTTCAAAAATAAAACATTTGAAAACGGACCATTTTCCACATTTCTGAAGCATGACGTAATGGGGGGTGTTATCTCTTTTGTCGAAAATCAGCCGTTTTTGCTCGAACATTAAATGCCTCCAAATGGTATTTATTTAACTTCCTGAGCCCCTGGAAGCATGAAAATCACTTTAAACATGCTAATTTTAGCTCTAACACTGATGATCCACCTATAAATGTGAACTGACGTTCAAAAATAAAACATTTGAAAACGGACCATTTTCCACATTTCTGAAGCATGACGTAATGGGGGGGGGTGTTATCTCTTTTGTCGAAAATCAGCCGTTCTTGCTCGAACATTAAATGCCTCCAAATGGTATTTATTTCACTTCCCGAGCCCCTGGAAGCATGAAAATCACTTTAAACATGCTAATTTTAGCTCTAACACTGATGATCCACCTACAAATGTGAACTGACGTCCAAAAATAAAACATTTGAAAACGGACCATTTTCCACATTTCTGAAGCATGACGTAATGGGGGGGTGTTATCTCTTTTGTCGAAAATCAGCCGTTTTTGCTCGAACATTAAATGCCTCCAAATGGTATTTAATTAACTTCCCGGGGTGAAGAAACCCTTTTTGAGAACTCAGAGTGAGTAAATTGGCCATTTTCATGCACTTTTAACCATTCCATAAATCTTGTGTTTTGGGCCCCAAGAAGCATGAAAATCACTTTAAACATGCTAATTTCAGCTCTAACACTGATGATCCACCTACAAATGTGAACTGACGTTCAAAAATAAAACATTTGAAAACGGACCATTTTCCACATTTCTGAAGCATGACGTAATGGGGGGGTGTTATCTCTTTTGTCGAAAATCAGCCGTTTTTGCTCGAACATTAAATGCCTCCAAATGGTATTTATTTCACTTCCCGAGCCCCTGGAAGCATGAAAATCACTTTAAACATGCTAATTTTAGCTCTAACACTGATGATCCACCTACAAATGTGAACTGACGTTCAAAAATAAAACATTTGAAA